>NC_056741.1:1040276792-1040334292 GCF_019279795.1 Protopterus annectens
TGACACTGAGGGTGAATCTGGGGTATAAGGGGTATATCTGCGATCTCCATCCAGATGGATCTTGATTTCTCGCAAGGCCAGCGAGGTCTGCTGCTCACCACATACCGGGATTTATTTCCACAGCATAGAGTCTTTGGGTGATCAGCAGGACAGATGGATTTGAGACCCTTTATCCTTTTGATGAGGAACTTTTGGCCATTGTGATGAATCTGGATGTGATAGGGAGGGAGATGATGACCTCCTGAATCCCTTGATGGAGATGAGTCAAGGGAGGCAATGTAGAAGGTCTTCCTAACTACTTTAACTTTAACTACATTGGCTACGAACAACTAGGTACTACAACTCCCAGTCCCCAGGTCTGATAACTTCTTCTGTGTGCTCAGCCTTGGGATTTATAACCTATTTGGGTAACCTCTGTGCCTTGTTTTTCGAAGGTATATTTGGTTTCTTTATGCATTTAACTGTACAGGCCATGGGGCTTAGTTATCCGTATCCCGTTTCTCTTGTGACTTCTGAAGTGTGTCTGTGTCTTTTTCTGCTATGACTTCTGCGTCTGTGTTGCAGTCTTTGGTTGTCAGTGTCAACCCCTGTTTTTGTTTGTTTACTTGTAGAAGCCAAAGTAGAACAGAACTAGACCTAGGACTGAGCTGAGCCTACACCACTTGTGACAGGCTTCTGACTGAGTCTGACACAGGCAACAACGCAGCTGTGTATATTTCTGTCACTCAGCCAGTTTGCAACCTGCCATTGTGATGTATGGGTTAACATTTAAGCTGATCAGTTTTTAATGATACCCGTTTTTGGGGGTGTATTGTATCGCGGCCCAGCGCCCGAGTAGGCTGTATGGACTGCCTTTTCCTCATCAATGGCTTTGGTGACTGTTTCGAAAAAAGTCAACCAAGTTTGAAGCATGATCTGCCTTTGACAAAGCCAAACTGGGATGGATCCAAACTCTCAAATTTCCTATGTCTTTATTTATGAGGTCCATTATGTATTTTTAAAAGATGGACTGAAAGGAAAGGGTGTTTTGGTTTTTTTTGTATATTGGTACTTGTAGGATGTAGGATAAACTTAAATAATTGAAGGGTGGATTTTCATTCAAATGGTGATGTTTTGTGATTACTCACATAAGCCAGTGAGTAGAGAGAGAATGAGATATATGGTCGATTAACACAAGAGGCAAACTAGGAAAGACAGTGGTATTAACAAAGACAACTTAAAATGGGTGGGAGGAGGAAAAAAATCTGCCTGACTCAGAACAGAGAGAGCTGGTGTCTCTTTTTGAGTTTTTAATATGCTGTTAAAACAGAATGCAAGCAACAAGGTAGGTAAAACAAACAACAACAGTATAAAAAATATAAAAGGCAATACAGAAATACAAAAAATAACACAGCACTAACCTTTCCTTCAGCAAAAAAGTATACAGAGTCTGGATGAGCCTTTCTGGTAAGAGAAAAGAAGTTTAAAAGAAGGCAGAATTTGAATGAACTATGTAATGTCTGACTGACAATGACTGGATGGATTATAAGTGATGTATAATGTTTGCAACTAAATTTATGTCAATATGGTTTGTGATATATAATGTTTGCAACTAAAGTTACGTCAATATGGTTAGTATTCATTTATATAAATGTGTGATTGCCTATGTCATACATGATAATTTAATAAAGATGTTTCTTGTTAAAAAAAAAGAGTTGACTAGAAGAATTGGGAGTACACTGGAAATGAAGCAGAGTCTGGATTTAGGGAGATGGAGATCAACAGGAATAAAACTAGCAATTCGGAAACTGACAAATAAATGTGGGATTACAAAGCATTAATTATATTTGTGAAACATAACAGAACAAGAAAACCTGGAAATAATGAACTTTTTTTTACTTTGTTAACTTGTAGAGGACTCTAAAGCATATGCCCTATTTCATGCCATTAATGTTTGGAAGAACATTTAGGAGAGGGAAAAATAAAGGAAAGAGTTAACTATATGTAAAACAAAATTTTGTTCTTAACAGTAGTATTTTTATAATGCATGATATAATCTGTATGCTATAAAGTAAAATTTTCTCAGTTATTTTTTGAGTGCAATGAGGATTCTACAGTAAACAGATGCTGCCCTTTTCCTTTTTTCTTTCTCCTTGTTTAGTTTTAAGGAACATAGGCATTGCAATATAAAGAAGAAGAAAAGTCTCGTCAAAAGAGCATGGTACAAGAAAAAAATGTGCTTTTTCTCACTCTTGCATAGGGGAATGACTGAATCAAGGCCCTTGGCTTAATCTAATAACTTTTAAGAGAAAGCAAATAAAAAAAGAACATTGCATATAATATAAAGATTTATTCTAGTAAATAAATAAGTGATTGTACAAGTATCTCTGTATCAGTTTCTCGTGTCTCCATGGAGACAATCTCAAAAAGATCAATAAAAGAATAATATTTCTTTCTTTCAATGGCTAGAAGGTAATGTTTTCCAAAAACAATCAAGCGTTTTTCCAATCTGGGAGAATAATAAAGGTAAGACAAAACCAGACAGCAGTTAGTAAAAGCGCAGATTATACTATGCATCTTAGCATGGATAACCTTCCCTTTAGATTAATCCAAGTCTGTCAGTGTGGCTGTCAGTCTGGGACAATTATTTCTATCGGGAGGGTAAAACTTCAATATTTGAAATATTTGTAACATTGGCTCAAATGGATATGACAAGAAACGACTGTATAAAACATCAACCTGCCAAACATTAGTGTACGCATGTAACAAAAAAGCTGGAACTACACACTTAACAAAAAAGATGTTACACATAAAAGGTGGGAATAATAACTTTTTAACATAATGATACTTTCTATATTATCTTGAAATCTAAATGGCCTGACAGATATACACAAAAAAGAAAGAGTAGTCCACTATATTAAAACTGTGCTACAGGAGACATTTTTGGAAATAACTGAACATGTGAATTTGATAAAGAAAGTTTTTAAGGATGATTATTCAGCAGAATACCTGGGACAAAGGAAAAGAGGAGTACTTATATTAATTGCAATAGTGATAGAAAAGATAATAATGGTAAATTTGTAGTACTAAGGAACTACTGACAAGGGAGAAGGAATACACAGGCATATATTTATATTCCTTTAGCTTCTTCAACTGTTCTGCCTTTACTGCCCAGGTTTCTGTACCATACAGTAGTACTGGTTGCACCACTGTCTTGTACACCTTACTTTTCAGGTTCTTTGGCATTCTTCTGTCATAGGCTAAACCTGATACTCTAGGCCAGTTCGCTGCAACCCCTCTGATTCTAGCCTTGACTTCTTCATTCAGACTACCCTTCTCCTTAACTACCCCTCCCAGATACTTGAAGCTGTTTACCTGTTCCACTATCTTCCCTTCTATCTCTATTATCAGCTTCTTCTGATTTCCCCAGTTTGCTGCCATCACCACCATTTTATCTGTGCTTAATTTCATCCCATGTGCCTTCAGATTTGCATTCCATTCTCCTGGCAGATCGAGTCAGTGCCAACTTCACCCCCCTCACCACCTAAAGGGCCCATCTCAATACCAAAAGATTGCCAAATTCCAGTAATAACACACAGGTAAAAAATGCACTCTTCAAAGCTAAGAATACAGCATCCATGGGACCAGATGACATCCCTGGTTGTGTACTACATGAACTAGAAAATGAACTGGCACCTCACCTAAGTGTCATGTTTAATCATAGCCTCACTTCAGGCTTCATGCCCACCTAGTGGCGCACAGCTACAGTTATTCCACTCCACAAGGGGGATCCACCTTGAATCCTGGTAACTACTGCCCCATCAGTTTGACAAGCCTGATCTGCAAGGCCATGGAATGCATTATAATGGAACTTATAAACAAAGACATTGGCAACATTCAAACACTGGACCCCACCCAGTTTGGGTTCATGAAGGGCCGATCTTGTTTCCTGAACCTGATTGACTTCTTCGAATCAGTCTCCAGAGCTGTGGACAAGGGTAAGGCAATCCACACATCCTATCTGGACCTCGCCAAGGCCTTTGACACCACCCCCCACTCTGGAATCATAGATAAACTTACTAAGCTGGGCATTAATCCCTACGTCACTCGATGGGTTGCCTACTGGCTTACTGACAGAACCCACACTGTAAAAGTAGCCGACTCCAAATCCAGCTCCAGACAAGTGACAAGTGGAGTACCTCAGGGTTCAGTCTTGGGACCGCTCTTATTTGGCATCTACTTCTCTGAAGTACAGGCCAACACTAAGGGACTCTGGCTAACAAAGTTCGCAGATGACTGCAAACTGGAAGCCATTATTGAATCCCCAAATTATGTGGATATTCTACAAAAGGGCCTTACAGAAACAGATGCTTGGTGCCAGAACCATGGGCTCAAGCTCAATGCTTAGAAATGTATAGTTATCCCCTTTGGGAAAAAACATGTACCCGTGAATTACCACATGGGTGGCAGTACACTAAACACTGAAAGTGTGATAAGAGACTTAGGGACACAGGCGGACAGTGGTCTCACCTTCGATAACCACATCGCCACAACAGTCAGGAAATCCTTCTATGTGGCACACCTCATCACTAAGGGCTTTTCATCCAGAAAAAAGTAGGTCATTGTACCACTGTACACATCCCTCATTAGACCTATTATAGAATACAATGCCCCATTTGGTATGTACCTCTCAAGACATCTGCAACAACTGGAAAGGCCGCAGAAATACCTCACTAAAAGAATCACAGGCCTAAAGCAGATGCCCTATGCTGACCATCTAAAAAAGTCCAGCTATACTCTGTCGCATATCGTCTACTTAGAGGCGATCTCTGCTTAACATGCAAGGTCATGTCAAACCCAGGGCTGTTGGACATGCTTCACTTAAAGGAATCCCAATCTCTCAGAACCACAAGCTCCAGGGATCTAAACCTTGTCATCACAATGAACAAAACATGCTGGAGGGATAGGTTCCTGACCCAGGGACTCTCCAGACTCTGGAATAGACTGCCCATACATGTCAAGCAGAGCGTCTCTTTGGCCCTCTTCAAAAGGAACCTTGACAATTGGATGGGAGATAGGAAATTCACTCCAGGGATCATGTCAGTCACCCTGCTAGACAGGGGTCCAGGGAAATAAATACTGTGGGAAGAAATAGCCAGGGAATTGTTATGGCTAGGCTTGTGTAGGCCCTAGGGCTGATAGCCTAGTACCAATCTATGAACCTATCCTTTGCTGAAGTTCTAGCTGAGATTCTGCCTGTACTGCCACATCATCTGCATACAGCAGCTGTGTTGATCCATCCCCACCAAACTGTTTGTTAATGTAGTACATCACCAGTATGAACAGCAGTGGGCTCAGAGCTGAACCCTGGTGTACACTCACTCCCTCTGGGAACCCCTCTGTAAGGCCAAACACTGTTCATAGTTGAGTCACTGGGTCCTTGTACATTGCCTGCACTAATTCTAACAATGTTTCTGGGACTTCAAACCACCGCAGTACTGCCCAGATCAGCTTTCTTGGACCATGTCATATGCTTTCTTCAAGTCTATGAATGTCCAGTTGGACGGTCTCCTCATCTCTAGCTTCTTCTCAAGTATCTTTCTCAATGCAAACATTAGGTCAGTTGTGCTGCATCCTGATCTGAATCCGAACTATGGTTCTAGGTGATTCGGTCATGTATTTAGAGGTAATGATAAAGGTTAAGTATTGCAGAATAGGGTGAATCTCACAGAACAAGAAGGCAAGCAAATACAGAATGCTAAACAGAAAATAAGGGATTACCGCAATAATATTCAAGAGTTTAGAAAGATTGCTGTTGGGCAATCATTTTTGATAATAACTTCAGAGCACAAAAACTTTTAGCACAATGACTCAGGCAGCAGAAAGTAGAAAGGATTGTCACCAAGCTAAGGGAGCCTATAACAAGGAAGATAACAAGAGAGCCTGTAGAGGTAACTGAAATACTTAAAAAAAGTTATGAAAGTCTTTATAAAGCAGAGAAATGTGGAAATCAAGAGAAGGTGTAAATGGAAATGTTTATGGAAGAATGAAATATGCCAAAGTTAGAGGTAGATGAGGCTCAATTACTAACAGTCATGGTAGGAGGAGATGATATACAAATGGAGATGGATAACCAATACACAGGGAAGTCCCCAGGAATAAATGGTATTCCTGTGAAAGTTTGGAAGCTAAGAGGGAAAAAACTGATAAATATCTGGAAGGTTTTGTTTAATAGTATTTTAAGAGGAGGAAAAGCACCAACATCATAGAAGAAAGTGGTTGTGGCCGTAATACCTAAAGAGGGTAAAGACCCATTGGATCCAGCTTCATACAGGCCCATATCAATGCTAAATGATGACTATAAAGTGTTAACATTGATAAAGGCTACAAGAATGGCAAAGGTGGTGCCACAATTAATACAAATAGATCAATGTGGTTTTGTGGAGGGGGAAAAACATTTGACAACATTAACAGAACATTGATGATCCAAAGGGAAGCAGAATGTAAGAAAATACCATTGTTGGTGGTGGGTCTTGATGCAAAGAAAGCATTTGACAGAGTAAGCTGGGAGTTTATGAGCAGGGCAATGGAAGCATTTTCATTCCCTGATAAAATTATAAGGTTGATTAGGAGGAAATATGAGGGATTGGAGGCAAAAATTAAAGTGAGTGGGTTCCTCTCTGATAATTTCTGTTTGAACAGAGGAACCAGGCAGGGTGTCCTGTTTCTCCTTTATTATTTGCATTATATTTAGAACCACTGGCAAATTAAATAAGGGACTCAGAAATTCAAGGATACAATTGGTATGGTGGTCAAAAAAGCTAGCTCTGCTTGCAGATGATATTACTGTATACCTGATAAAACCTGAAGATGACAATTCAGAGTTGTGGGAACATTTTGAGACAGTTTCATATCTGTTCAAGATACAAAATTAATGAAGCTAAAACAAAGGCAATAGCTGTAAATTATGTACCCACACATAGATTGGTTCAGCAATATCCATATTTATGAGGACATGATACACTGACGTACTTAGGAGTATGGATTAAAAATGATTCTGTTGTGGCAACTAAGGATATGTGGGAAGAGACTAAACAAAAGATAATACAAAAACTGAGAAATTGGAAGATCTGTTTTATCAATATCGACAGCAAGATACAAGCAGTTAAAATGTTTTCAGCCCCTTTAGTTTTATACACAGATCAGGCATATTTTTATCAACCAGAGGATAAGTTGTGGATAGCAATTAATAAAGAGCTGAAGGATTTTATCTGGAAAGGGAAGATGGAAAAAGTTAAGTGTGATAAGCTGACTCTTCCGAAAGAACAGGTCTGTTTGGGATTGCCCGATTTGAAGGGGTATTTCAGAGCTACGCAATTAAGGATCCTATATGTAGCACAGTAGAAAGCTATAATTTAAAGTGGAAACGGATTATGAAAAAAATGGGGGGGAAGCTTAAGAAAGAAGGAGAGATTGACATTTTAGATGCAGATCCTTAAGGGGAGTAACAATAACCATACAAAATATTTTACTCATAAAGTTGCAGAAAGTATTCTAAGAACTAAGCCACGGCAATGAAGAAAGGAGATTCTGCCAATTGGGATGACTGCAATTAGGGATACAGACAATAAGCAAGAGGGGGGTTGGAAATTATTGGAGAAAACTGGCAAACAAACCAAGGTATTGGGAGCAAATAATTACAGAGGAAAGGTAATAGAATGGGAAGACACAAAGAATTTATTTTAACTGCAGGCTAGAGATTGCCTTCCCTACCAAGAATTGATATCAAGGTATGGGCAAAGAGAAAGAAATAGGGGAATCCTAAGTGACAGACCAGCACTGGTAGAGTTTTTAGTAGAATCTAGAACAGAAGCTGCTGTTAAAAAAGGAATAATTTGTAGAGCATACAAAAGTATTACATGACAACCTTAAGAATCAATCAGAGGGGGTTAGAAAGGATGGAGAAGAGAAATTTGATAAGCAATTCATAAAGAAACAAGGGTCTATATTAGAACATCGAACTTTCAAAATTTCGAGTGTTCTAATATCGAACCCTGTTAATCGAAAATTTAAAACATTGAACATACGGAACAGCAAATTTTTTCTGATTATGGCGGCTGAAAAAATTTGCTGTTCCAAAACACATACACACAACACACGCACACCAAACAAACAGCAATCCACATACATACACCTAAACTCTTACACCTAACCCTACACTAAACTATACATACACCACTAACTATCCACTTACCTTAACCCAAACCCTAATCCTAAAGTCCGTCACTACCGCACAGTCACCTCACTCGCGCCCTAACCCTAACTCACCTACCCCACCCTAACCCTCATGTCCACACAATCGCACACTTACCTGACCCGCGCCCTAACCCTAACTCACCTAACCCCCCGTAACCCTCATGTCCACACAATCGCACACTTACCTGAACCCGATCCGTAACTTTCCACCACAGCGCTGAAAATACCGAAGCAACAGAAACGGATGATCGAATTCTTTCCCTAGGAAAAAATTTGGTTTTCTGTTTCTTCGATATTTTCAGCGTTCGCTGAAAACAGGTCGATATTAGAACACTCGAAATTTTGAAAGTTCAGTGTTCTAATATAGACCCAGAAACAATAGGGGGTTATATGTATGTCTCCCAAATATGCAACAAAGTCTAGAACATTAGGATCTTTGCTTGGAAGAGTTTACATAGGTATTTTATACCTCAAGTAGACGCCAAAGAATTTTTGCTCAGGTAGACAGTAAATGTTGTTGGTGCGATGGGGAAGAAAGAGATAACTGGGAACATATTTTCTGGAAGTGTAATGAGTTGACAAACTTTAAAAATTCCCTGCAGACTACTCTATTAGAAATACTGGGTGAGCAAACTGGTATAACTAAGAAAATTACTGTTTTTGAGCTATGATAAAGACTCAGAATTGTCTAGACATGGTAAGGCCTTGCTGAGTCGAATTGTGGTGGCTGCCAAAATAGCAATGACTAGAAAATGGAACGCAAAGTCCAAATTAACTGTATTAAAAGTAGTGAATACAGTAACAGAAATAAAACAACTGGAAATGGGATATTTAAAAAAAGGTAGGAGCAAATTGTGTAGAAAAAATGGGAACTGTGGGAAAATACATGCAGAGGAGGAATTAGGTTTAAAAGAAGGCAAGATCGGAATGAGCTATGTAATGTTTGATTGACAGTGACTGAATAGATTATAAGTGATGTATAATGTCTGCAACTAAAATTATGTCACTAGGGTTTGTTTTCATTTATATAAATGTATGCCTGCCTATGTCATAAATGATAATTTAATAAAGATGTTTCTTGTTTCAAAAAAATACTTCAGGACTTTCTTGCTAGCTGAAAAGAGGGAGGTTACTCTATTGTCCAGATAAGGGAGTAAAGTTAGGGAAAATGTTATGCTAGCAAAACAATACAGAGAAAAGGGGGCTGGAGGGAAGGCATGACTACTGCAGCAGTGATTTGAATGAACATACTTTTGAGGTAAGTGCACATGTGTAAATCACTACTGCAGTAGCCTTAGCTATATGGATAAATTATAACAGCTTACACAGCCTGGGAGGAGGAAGGATGACAATCTAGGACACCCTGACTAATTCCATAAGAAGGGATAACCAATGTTGCCTGTGCCAGAAGAGAGTCACCGCAATGATTTTTGGAGAGTCCTTCTTAATCTTCAGAGTTTTTCTGGATATCAGCAGAAAGGGTAGAAATGCCTAAATGAATATCCTTGACCACAGGAATGAAAATGCATCAGTTTTGCAGGCCTGCCTGCAAGGAGTCCAGGTGGAGAATTTGTTTAGTTGTCTATTTTCAAAGGAAGTGGACAGATCTATTTGAGGTGTTCCCCACAACTGGATCAGTTCCTGTAAGACCCCCTCATGCAATTTCTATTCTCAAGGGTTTGTTCTGGTCCTACTCAGCTTGTTTGGCACTACATTTTGCACTGATGGAATGCAAAACATTTGGAAAGTTAAAAAATACTGAAGAGTTATTTCCCAAACCATCACAGCCTGCCTAAATGGGCTAAGACATGGTGATCCTTTACCATATCTCTGTGGTGTTGCCTGTAATCACCTGTAGATGCTGGGAATTATAGACAATGAGTTTATAAAGCATGGATGACAGCTTTGACATGTATGTGCTTTGCTCTGACTGAACTGTCCCACAGGCCTTGTACCTTTACCCCTATAGAAACTGCTCCCCAAGCAAAATCTGAGGCATATATAGTTACAGATTGAATTGGGATAGGAGGAGAAAAGGGGGACCTGGATCTTGAGTAATTTGTAGTGTCCAGCAATGCAATTCCCTCTTGATAAAGACCAAAATTAGAATCTGAAATTTTAGAGAATTAGAATGTTCTCTCTCTCTCTCTGTATATATATACATATATATATATATATATATATATATATATATATATATATATATATATATATATATATATATATATATATGTATATATATATATATATATATATATATATATATATATATATATATATATATATATATATATATATATATATATATATATATATATATATATATTTTTTTAATAACCATTGATTTTTTTTTTCATGTCTTTTCTGCTGAGATACTACCTGTCTGAAGTGTGAGACTGACTGGAAAAGTCCAGCAGAGTTACTAGACAGAAATCCACCTTTACTTGGGCTAGAAGAACCTTTTGCAGAAAAGTGTCTGTAAGACAGCCTTAAAAATAATCCTGTGTGATAAAGTCAAGGAGGATTTTTGAACATTTATCTGAAACACCAGATTGTTAAGGAGCGAAGAAACCCATGTTAAGGACTCTTGACTTTATGAAAAAGATCCGCAAACAAGCAAGTCATATAAATAAGGAAATATGTTAATGCCCGGTAGTCTGCAACAAGTTATCACTTTAGCTAGACACTTTGTAAATACCCTTGGAGCCGTGGATAGCCCAAAGGGTAATGCAGAAAATTGAGAATGTGACCCGGGCACAGAGAATGTGAGAAATTTTCTAAAGCCTCTGGCTATGGGAATGTGATGATAAACATCTTTTAAGTCTAATGTTATCATAATAATGTAATAATAATGTTACCATCTACCTAAACTGCAAAGGCCTCTTAAATGCAATCTAAGAAACAAGTACCTTCAGCAACCTCAGAAACACTGAACTCAGGCAGCACCCACCATGAAACATACTTCTGAGGCTCTCAGTGATTCAAACCAGAAGCCCATAAGGCAAAGCTGAACATAATCCAGGTGAATGACTGTTGAAGTCTGTACAACCACCATTTGGAGGCTAGTATTGAAAAACCACTGTAGAGGGTTGAAAGTTATGCTTCAAGCTGACCAGTAACCATGCTGATTTGTTATCTGGACCCCCTAGAAGCAGTGTTCTTGACCTTAGATAGTTCAATTAGGACTTGTTTCTAGGAGATCTGAGGTTGAGGCATGGAAACTGACAAAAGAGTTTGGGCAAGAGAGGGGTGAAATTGGAGCTAAGTTTATCTGCTAGTAGACTAGCTATGTCATCAGGCTTAGAGTACTTGATGTTGTTTACTATTAACTTGATGCATTTCTGAATATTATTTCTGAGGATTCTGGCACGGTGATGGACAGGTTGAAGGACGAGATCAGACAGGAGACCCCGTGGACTATGATGTTTGCAAATGACATTTTGATCTGTAGTGAGAGTAAGGAACAGGTGGAGGAGACCCTGGAGATATGGAGATATGCTCTAGAGAGAAGAGGAATGAAGGTCAGCAGGACTAAGACAGAATATATGTGTGTGAATGAGAGGGAGGATAGAGAAATGGTGAGTATGCAGGGAGCAGAGGTGGTGAAGGTGGATCAGTTTAAGTACTTGGGATCAACAGTTCAGAGTAATGGTGAGTGTGGAAGAGAGGTGAAGAAGAGAGTACAGGCAGTTTGGAGTGGGTGGAGAAGAGTGTCAGGAGTGATTTGTGACAGACGAGTACCAATAAAAGTGAAAGGGAAGATCTACAAGAGAGTAGTGAGACCAGCTATGTTTTATGGGTTGGAGACAGTGGTACTGACAAAAAGGCAGGAGTCAGAGCTGTTTGTGGCAGAGTTGAAGATGTTAAGATTTGCACTGGGTGTGACGAGGATGGACAGGATTAGGAATAAGTATATTAGAGGGTCAGCCCAGGTTGGGAGGTTTGGAGACAAAGCCAGAGAGGCAAGATTATGTTGGTTTGGACATGTGCTGAGGAGGGATGCAGAGTATATTGGGAAAAAGATGCTAAGGATGAAGCTGCCAGGTAAGAGGAAAAGAGGAAGGCCTAAGATAAGGTTTATGGATGTGGTTAGAGAGGACATGCAGGTGGTTGGTGTGACAGAGCAAGATGCAGAGGACAGGAGAAAATGGAAACAGTTGATCCACTGTGGCGACTCCTAACGGGAGCAGCCGAAAGAAGAAGAAGAAGAAGAAGGATTCTGGCACAGGCCTGGGTTGCTATTTTTACCTTGTACCTTGCTTTGCTTGATTTACTCAGGGCCAGAAGTTCCCTGTTAGCCTTGATAAGATTGTTTTTAGCATTTGCAGAATCAGATTTGTTTTTACATTCAATGAACTTTTTTCCTTTATTGTAGAGCATGTTTATAATAAGATTCTACCATAAGGGTTTATTTTTAAACTTGGCATTGTATTTATTTCAGAGGGTGGCAAATACTTTTATGCAGTTATTTACATGTTCATACAATCTATTGGGAAAGAATTCCACACTTTCAGTGGGGTCCTCAGGTCAGAAAGGAAAATTGTAATTTTCCAGGTCATCACTCAGCTTTAATATATATGCTTTGGCATAATGTGAAAACTGAGTTATTAGAATATGCTTCCTGCTTCAGTCTCATGGTGAATATGACTGATTTATGGTCTGAATTGACTAGAAGGGGTGTTACAAATACAGGGGAAGAGAGCTTACTCATATCGGTAAGAACCAAGTCCAGGATTTTGTCATCCCTGTTTAGGGTACATAATAGCTGGTTCAGTCAATTGGTATTTATGAAGCCCAGAAATCGCTGAGCATTCAGGTATAGTTAATAAATTCATCCAGTTAAATGTAAATGCCTATGTTACTAGTTAGATAGCAAAATGGCTCACAACTACAACCCCAAAAATTAGGACAGCTGTATCTACCTCCACTAAGAGACCTGTGACTCCTGATGTACACTTAGACTCAGTCCTCAGACCACTCCATTTTGGCATCTACTTCTCAGAGCTTAAGACAAATGTTGAGGGTATGGCTGACAGAGCTTGCGGATGACTGTAAACTCAGTGCTATCATAAACTCTCCAGAATAAACCAAGATTATTCTAGAAAGCCTCTCACAAATAGCTGCTGTCCCTGCAACACTCCCCTGAAAACTGACCCATAGTGAGGGACCTGGGAACATATGTAGACAAATAGCTGTCATTTGACCACAATGTGTTGACTACTGTTAGGAAGCCCTTCTTTATAAATCAAATCATTAGCAAGGGTATAGCATCCAAATCTTGGGAGGTGATCACTCCACTGTGAACTGCACTCATTAGACCAATTACTGAACATAATGCCTCATTCAATATGCACCTGTTCATGTACCTGACTCAGTAAAAGGGACCACAATGTTTTCTTACAAATAATACCAAGGGATTAAATCACAGAAGCTACTCTGGTGACCTTAAAGACCTGTATCTCTTCCCAGTGTCCTCCAGACTGCTAAGGGAAGATCTCTGCCTTTCATACAGAGCCTCTACCAACCTTATCCTTAAAGACCTTCTACACATCTGTAAGTCCAATAGCGACATAAACAACTGTTGTACAGACCTCGCTCTGTATTGCAACTTAAACAGAACATGCTAGAGGGATAGATTTGTGTCACGGAGAATACCAATTCTCTGGAGCCACCTTCTTCTCAATGTGAAGTTAAGTACATTTCTTAGTTTATTCAAGTACAACCAAGATGAATGCATGGGAAACCTAAGTTCAACCCTGGTTTGACACCATTTTACTAAAGGTCCTCACAGATCAGTAGTCTAGTAACTAATTATGAATGTATAAACCTCAGAAGAGGAATGACCAGCTCCAGACTCAGGGGAGGTCAACATTTTAAATTTTGATGCATCCATATACAGTCTGAGGAAATAATTATCTAGAATTGATCTCCATTAAAGCTCTTTCTTTTGTATTAGAAACATAAGTTTTTCCCCCTTTGGTATAAAGGGAATCATTCTATACCTCCAAGGGGTCAGCATGTGTTGAAAAACCTAAGGAAATAACTCTGGTTGGGAGGGTGGAAAGGAATCCCCTTGAAAGGAGGTATGTGTATCCAGTACTAACTCTAACCCCGTGAACTACTGTTAGTACCCATGAATATGAAACATCTGTTGCCAAAAGGAAAAATTGAGAGACATTTTTCAGGACAGATTTAGAGAAAATGGGCAGAAGGGGAGGAGTAAGAATGCTGGCAAAGCCATTCTGAAGGAGTATGTTCATAGGTGTATGCTTTGCTAATGACTTCTAGGGCTCTTATAAGCCTAGCTGTGCAACCCAAACGTGACACACAAATTTGATTTATATAGGGGTAATTTACTTACTGCCTGTGTCCATAAGCGATGTAGGTGCCAGATCAGGGATGAATTTCCAATTACCCATCCATTGGTCCAAGTTGTGCTTAAATAGGAATAAGGAGGAACTCTGCTTGACATGGATAGGGAGCCTGCACCAGAGAATTGGAATTCTCTGAGAAATATATCTGTCAATGCAACATGCCCTGTTTATGTTGCAAGCAAAATGCAGGTCTTTTAATCTAGTAGGTATGAAGCTATTTGTTTTGCAGATGTGCAAAAGGTTCACCAAAACAGGGTCCAGAGATGCCTTGTACACCAGGCAAAGATCATCTTTCAGAAATCTGTATGATACCAGGTAAAGAGACAGGGCTTTGAGGCAATCATCGTAGGATATTGTGTATTTTCCCTGTATTCTTTTGTAAGGAACCTCTATGGATGTTCCAGTTGTGTCTAGTCAGGTACATGCTGAAGGTGGCATTATACTCTATGATTGGTCTGATAAGGGCCATGTACAGTGGTATGATGACCTTTCTGGACCTAGATGTCATGCTACTGATTATAAGTTGAGCAACATAGAAAGATTTTCTTACTGCCTTGGAAACATGTTAGTTGAAGGTTAGGTTACTATCTGCATGAGTTCCAGATCCCTGACTACTGAATCAAATTTTAGGGATGTTTATTGATGATGTAGTTACCTGGGGTGGCCAACTTTCCAAAATGTACTATAATGCATTTCTTGGAATTGAGTATTAAGCCACGGTTTTGCAACCAAGTGTTTCTTTGTGTTAGGATGTCCTGAAGGGTGTTCACATCTTGGGGGAATTCAATGACTGCTCCCAGTTTTCAATCATCTGCAAACTTGGTTAGCCAGAGGCCTTTGACATCAAAGAAGTAGATGCCAAAGAGACTCCACTGGTGAACAGCCTCTTTGTGGAGGTGGCTTCACTGATTCCAACCTCCTGGGTCTTGTCCCTGATCCAGCTAGCTGGCCAGAGTGTTATAAAGGGGTTTATACCTAGTTCCATAAGTTTCTTGACAGCCCCGAGTAAGGTATTGTACTAAATTCTTTAACATTATCCAGGAAGGCAGCAAGCACCATTTTCGCCTCATCCAATGCCTTAGCGATCTTTTCAAAGTCCACCAGATTCAATAAGCAGAACCTTCCTTTGCAAAGCCAGACTGGGACGGATCCAGTGTCTAGAGGTCTCCTATGTCCTTTTGATAATTTCCATGATAATTTTTCCATGGCATTGCAAATAAGACTAGACAGACTAATAGGTCTGTAGTTTCCAAGATCTGTTGAAGGTCCTTCTTATGAAGGGGGATGACCATTGCAGTCTTCCATTCACATGGCACAAAGCCTGTTTTAAGACTACAGTTAAATAATGGCTCCAGGAGTCCTGATAAGTTGTATTTTAGACTGTTCAGGAGGCATCCTTGGATGTTTTCGGGGCCTTTTGAGGCCATATTCTTGGCTTTAGCGAGCATAACCAGTACATGCTCCCTAGTTATAGTTGCAGGGGTTATGTTTGAGGGTATTTTTTGGGGATGGTTGGGAGTGAGAGGGGGTAAAGTTGGAAATGAATTTGTTTGCTAACAGGTTCTGCTATATTGCCAGGCTTGGTGAATGTGGCAGCATTAACCACCAGTTCAGCATATTGCATTGTACTGCCCTTGAGGTTTCTGACAGAACTGAAGAAGGCCTTATGGTTATCTTTCACCTGGGAGGCTATCTCAACCTCAAAGTTGTCTTTGCTTGACCTAATTGGCCTGCATAAATGCTTATTTAGCTTGATTAGAGAGTTGTTATCTTTATGGGAATTTCTCTTCCTGATTTGTGCCATTATTTTTTTCCTTTTACTGTACATCCTATTTAATTTGAGATGCCACAAGGGTGGTTTGTTTCTGGGGATTAGTCCTGGGCTTAGTTCTGGTAGGTATAGCAGTCCCTGTGCAACTGCTGATATGGTTGTACAGAGTTTCAGAAAGCAATTGAGCATAGGCTTCTGTTCTTGGGGTTAAAAGGGGCATTGCATTTTGGAAAACCATCACTTAATAAAAAGTAATTTGCCTTGGAATAGTTTCTGTTACTGGTTTTAATGGGATTATGGATCTGATTTTGATTTTGAAGGAGGGAACTTTATGGTCAGACCTTACCAGGAAGTATGAGACATTGGAGGCGGTGCAGCGTTCTGCCATATTTGTGAGCATGAGATCCAGTATGTTAGAGCCTCTAGTGGGTGTATTCGCTATTTGGTCAAGGGTGTTTGTACTTACGAAGTCCAGGAAACTCTGAGCCTGTAGATTTGAGACCATTAATGATTCACAGTTTATAGAGGGGTAATTAAAGTCTCCCATAAGTAGGGTGTAAGGTTGGATGGTAAGTGTCGTCAGTAGGTTCAAGTATGCATTGTGAGCGTCTTGGGACATGGAGGGTGATCTATAGCTGGCTAAAATATGGTCAAGATTTTGTCTATGATGACCTGCACATGGAGGAGCTCCAGCACATCATCCTGTTTGACTACTATAGAGGTTTGCTTGCTGCTGATGTATATTGAGACACCGCCACCTTTAGCCCTTGTCTGCGCAGTTTCTGGTCTAAATGTGTGGAAGGCACTGAAACCTTGCACTACTGGGGTACTCTCTGCTGCTTTAACTCATGTCTTGATAACTGCACAGATGCCTATTCAAGTGTGAGTAGGGATTGAAGAGAGTGTACTTTTTTTATTTAGACTTCTGGCATTGAACACGAACATCTTAAGGTTCATTTGGGTTGATTTTGCTATGTAGGTGCATTTGTCAATTTGGCGTTGCCTAAAAAAGGCAGTATGGGGTTGGATAAAGTTTTAACCAGTATTAGAAAGCCTAGAGAGGAAAGGCACAAATCAATGTCCTCCCAAGCTGACAGATATCGGATGCCCTTATTATGGCATCAGAAAGACAGCCAGTTGTTGAAATCAATCATTTTTTGCTCATAATGTGATATCATCCTCATACAGCCTCAGACACATACTTTGAAAGCTCCATAATGTCTCTCTTCATATAGTCCAGGGAGATACGCCTCAGGTCATTTTCACCTACATGGACAATGATGGAATCATACTGGTACCTGTGGCGTAATAACTTGAGTGTGTGCATGATTTGTTGGATCCTGGCTCCAGATAAGCAACTAACAGTTATCTTCTCTTTGCTCAGCCTGGTTAGAGGGACATCAGTATATCTTACAAAGGAGTCTCCTGTGATGAGAGTCCTGGGTAGTGTGTTTGCTTGCCTCAGAGTTTTAGTTTTTAAGGCTCCAATGAGAGTGACAGTAGGTGTGGTGTTAGGTGTTGTTTTTTATGAGTGCCTTTGGGACTGCTGAGGCATAGCTTTGACAATGGGTGGTCTAGGTGATCATTAGTCTATGTGTCTGTTGTGTACTATGTGAGGGGGGTGTTGTGTGCATGGTTTCCACAACCTGATTTACACTTGTATGTGAGAGTTTAGCCTCCAGTGTACATCTCTGACATACAAGTGCTTGTTTAAGGATTAAATGGTTGTCAGTAAACATAAGATAATTGATATATTGTCTCAAGATGCCTATACCTACCAAGCTGGCTACAGAGAATTTAGGAAATTGCATATCCATAGTATTCAGTCTTTTCATTGAAGAGCTACAAGTGGGTGCTGTATTGGGATAGGAAGGCTATTAAGGGTGCTCTGTTAGTGCAAACTAATAAGGGTGCTTTACTGGGGCTGATTATACCAAACAGTACTAAATTTAGTAACTTTAATGTTTACATAATACTGAATTCTACTAAATCTGTAGGTATTACCACTCAATGCCCAACTAGCTGCTCTAAGCTTGTATTATTTATTTATTTACTTCTGTTTACTTTTTTGTTGAAAGCAACAGTTACATGCTCTATGTACCCTTTTAGTGACAATGTTTCACTTTAAGTTCTAGCTAAATTAAATTGAATAATTGAATAAGTGAATTATTGATATATTTTAATTAAACTTTGACTAGCTATATAAGCTGCCATATGAAATGTTAGTTTGAAACCTGAGGAAGCGTATTTGGATATATGTGAAAGCGCTTGTTTTTATCTTAACAAATCCAGTTTGATTTCATCGTGGTGGTCTCTACTTGTTGTTGCTTCGTAGAAGCTTGTAGGGGTGCAAGGTATTTGCTCTATATTTCTGCTTTACAGGGTACAGTTTTATGGACCTTTCTACAGGGAACATTTGCTTTCTAGGCATTTGCTTCTGTACAGGGCACTGCTAATCTATGTAAATGTGCAAAATTTATAGCAGCACAGAAAAAAGCGAAAGCTAACTAATGAGCCCGCTGACCAATAAAATGACTACATTACAAGACCTTTAGTGTATTTCCCAGTGCTGATAGACCAAGCAAACACCTGATCTATCTGTCCTGGTAGTCTGTCCTTTTTTTGAAAGGATCCCTGTTTTTCACTGTTCTCTTCCTGCTTTCTCTTTTTGGTTCCCTGTTTACCAGTAGATGGCAGGGATTGCTAATTTTGTCTTTAGAAGGAAGCAGACAATTCGTAAGATATATTATGGGGTGGTGAAAAAAATTAGAAACGCCCTGAAACAGTTTCTTTTTTTTCATCAAACTGATTGAGAACCAGAGTTGCAGAAGGGTCAAACAAAACATCCTTATCTAAAGTACAGTTTAAAATCTGAGACTTTACCTCACCAGAAAACTTTTTGTTTTGCAAAACATTAATTAGAATTCTAATAATCATAAAAACATATAATTAAGAATAACAAAAATAAAATCATGAACATACAGATTAGTCTAAAATCAAGTAAAATCCTAAATGTTAAATTAACTGCTAAGAACTATACATAAAATATGTACATTATATAACATTTATAACATCTGAATGTATATAGCTTCTCCACAACAGAATACAGATAAATTACTTGAAAAGAGCAGATCAAATAAAATGATGTTAAGACTAAATCTGTATATTCCAAATTTACATACAAGATGATATGACCTGACTAAGGAAAAGAATTAAAGTATGTTCCTTGAAATGGTATTTAAGTAGCTCAAATTAATAAAGTTAAAATTTTAAGTAATGTTTACCATTTATTTATTTATTGACATTTGTTGGATACCTATCAAATAATCTAATGGACAAACTGTTGAATGTGATATGTTCGAACCCATATCATCGATAATTCAGTCTGTCGAAACAAACTCAAAACAAAGATAACACCCACATACACCACAAAAACTGCTTTTGCAGGGAGGCAAACCCCCCTACACTCCCACACCCTCTGCTAACTATATATATATATATATATATATATATATATATATATATATATATATATATATATATTTATACCAACGTTGGTTCATAGGTTCATAGGTTGGTACTAGGCTATTGGCCCTAGGGCCTATACAAGCCTAGCCATAACAATTCCCTGAATATTTCTTCCCACAATATTTACTTCTCTGGACCCCTGTCTAGCAGGGCGACTGACATGATCCTCGGGGTGAATTTCCTATCTCCCATCCAAACATCAAGGTTCTTTTGAAGAGGGCCAAAGAGGCGCTCTGTTTGACATGTATGGGCAGTCTATTCCAGAGTATGGGGAGTGTCTGGGTCAGGAACCTATCCCTCCAGCATGTTTTGTTCATTGTGATGACAAGGTTTAGATCCCTGGAGCGTGTGGCTCTGAGGGATTGGGATTTCTTTAAGTGGAGCAACTCAAGAGACATGGCCTTGTATGTTAAGCAGATATCACCTCTGAGTAGACGATATGCCACAGAGTATAGCTGGAGTTTTTTTAGATGGTCAGCATATGGCATCTACTTTAGGCCTGTGATTCTTTTAGTGAGGTATTTCTGTGGCCTTTCCAGCTGTTGCAGATGTCTTGTGAGGTACATACCAAACGGGGCATTATACTCTATAATGGGTCTAATGAGAGATGAGTACAGTGGGACAATGACCTCCTTTTTTTCTGGGTGAAAAGCCCTTAGTGATGAGGTGTGACACATAGAAGGATTTCCTGACTGTTGTGGCGATGTGGTTATCGAAAGTGAGACCACTGTCCACCTGTGTCCCTAAGTCTCTCATCACACTTTCGATGTTTAGTGTACTGCCACCTATGTGGTAATTCATGGGTACATGTTTTTTTCTAAAGGGGATAACTATACATTTCTTGGCATTAAGCTTGAGCCCATGGCTCTGGCACCAGGCATCTGTTTCTGTAAGGCCCTTTTGTAGAATATCCACATCATTTGGGGATTCAATAATGGCTCCCAGTTTGCAGTCATCTGCAAATTTTGTTAGCCAGAGTCCCTTAGTGTTGGCCTGTACTTTAGAGAAGTAGATGCCAAACAAGAGTGGTCCCAGGACTGAACCCTGAGGTACTCCACTTGTCACTTGTCTGGAGCTGGATTTGGAGTCGGCTACTTTTACAGTCTGGGTTCTGTCAGTAAGCCAGTTGGCAACCCATCGAGTGACATAGGGATTTATGCCCAGCTTAGTAAGTTTATCTATGATTCCAGAGTGGGGGATGGTGTCGAAAGCCTTGGCGAGGTCCAGATAGGCTGTGTGGACCACCTTACCCTCGTCCACAGCTCTAGAGACTGATTCGAAGAAGTCAATCAGATTCAGGAGACAAGATCGGCCCTTCACAAACCCAAACTGGGTGGGGTCCAGTGTTTGAAGGTTGCCAATGTCTTTGTTTATAAGTTCCATGATAATGCGTTCCATACCCTTGCAGATCAGGCTTGTCAGACAGATGGGACGGTAGTTCCCGGGATCCAAGGCGGATCCCCCCTTGTGGAGTGGGATAACTGTAGCTGTGCGCCACTCAATGGGCACGAAGCCTGAGGTGAGGCTATGATTAAACATGACACTTAGGTGAGGTGCCAGTTCATTTTGTAGTTCATGTAGTACACAGCCTGGGATGTCATCTGGTCCCATGGATGCTGTATTCTTAACTTTGGAGAGTGCGGTTTCTACCTGTGTGGCTATGATTACCAGAATTTGGCAATCTTTTGGTATTGAGATGGGCCCATTAGGGGTGAGAGGGGGGTGAAGTTGGCACTAAATCGATCTGCCAGGATATTGGCAATATCCTTGGGATCAGTATATTTAATGCCATTCTGTTGTAGCTCAGAGCATATCTGAGCATTGCCGTTTAGATTCTTGACATAACTATAGAATGCCTTGTGGTTGCCTTTGGAATCTTTGGCAATTTTATTTTCGTAACTAGCTTTTGAGGATTTTATGAGGGATCTCAGCTTCTTACTGAGGCTGGTGAGGGAGTTTTTTGCATCCTGGGATTTTCCTCTTTTCTGCTACAGTTTCTTCCTCCTGTTGTACAGTTTGTTTATAGCAGGGGATCACCAGATTGGCTTCCTTTTTTTGGAGAAGAGCATCTTGGTTCTATTTGGAATGGCATGATTCATGCATGAGTGGATGTGCTCGTACAGTGCCTTGGTGTAGGATTCTGCAGTCGAACTTTCAGATCCCATCTGCATGGGTGTCATGAAGTTTGTCACTTCTGACTTCAGCAGCATGAAGTTGGCTTTGGAGAAGTTTTTTAAGGAGGTTTCTTACTGGGGGGTGGGGGTGGGATGTGGATGTCAAGGGTGATTTGCTTATGGTCAGACCTGACCAATGAGGGGATGACCACTGGTGTGGAGCATCTATCTCCCATGTCGGTAATGACCAGGTCTAGGATATTGGAGCCCCTGGTGGGACAATGGATTAGTTGATCCAGGGCGTTGGAATTTATGAATTCTAAGAACCGTTGGGAAAAGGAGTTGGTACCCGAGTAGTTTTCCCAGTTAATGGCAGGATAGTTGAAATTTCCCAGTATTAGGGTATCTGGTTGTATCTTAATATTTTCCAGTATGTTTAGAAAGGTGTAGTGAGAATCTTGGGGCATGGTGGGGGATCTGTAGCAAGCTACAATTTGGATTGCAGTCTTACCTAGTGTTAGTTGCACCTGGAGAATTTCAGATGCATTGTGTTGGGCAACTAGCCTGGAGGTGTGAATATCCTTGGTGAATATGGACACTCCTCCACCCTTAGTGTTTCAGTCTTGGTTTTGTGGCCGAAAAGTGTGGTAAGAGTTGTAGCCTGGTATTGCAGGGGTGCTCTCTGGAGCCTTGAACCAGGTCTCAGTTACTGCACAGATATTGATGTTCTCCATTTTTAGGAGTGCCTCGAGAGAGTGCATTTTGAGGTTTAGACTTCTAGCATTGAGTAGCATTACCTCCAGATTTTGCATGCTTGTATCTGTTATGGTGGTGGTTTTATCCTTTGAACCTTGCCTAAAAAAGGCACTATAGGGGTGGCAAGAGCTTTAGCCAGTAACCTGAATCCTAGGGGTGACAGGTGCAGACCATCTCTAGCAAATCATCGGGGTTTGTCGATCATGTCTTCCCAGGCAGACAGATACTGGATCCCCTTTGAATGACACCAGAAGCTTAGACAATTGTTGAAGTAATTCATTTTGCCCTTATACTGTGGTATCATTCTGGGCGAAGGCAGGATACTATTCAGGGCTAGGGTCATACCTGCCTGGGCCATATGATCTAAGAGCTCTTCCATGTCTCTTTTCATGCAGTCCAGGGAGGTACGTCTCAAGTCATTCACTCCAGCATGGACAATGACAGAGTCATATTTGTACTTTTTGTGGAGTGACTTGAGTGCATGCGTTATGTGGCAGATCCTGGCACCCGACAGGCAGGCAGATGACTGTAATTTTCTCCTTGTTCAGCCTGGTGAGTGGGACATCAGTGTGCCTGACTATAGAGTCACCTATGACTAAAGTGTTGGGTACATTGTCTTGCCTTAGGGGCTGTTGTTGGGTGGCACACTGGTGTTGTGAGCTATGTGTCACTTTGGTTGTGACTGGTGTTTGTTTGCGTTTCAGCTTCAGAGGTCCTTGTTGCTTGGGCAGGTTAATGTTAAGGGCCTCCGTATATGTGGGTTTAGTGTTGTGTGGGTGTTGATGATGTGGGTTTTGAAGGGCTATGAGTTTTTTGAGGTGTAGTGCAGGTGTTAACCTTCTCCTCTTGACTGTCTAGCACAATCTTGGCCGGAGAGAGCTTTGCTTCCAGTTTGGCTATGTAAGTGCATCTCTTGCAGGTTGTAGTGTTGGGTGGTAGGAGGAGAGGATTGTCTGTGTACGAGACAGTTGCCACATTGCCCCAGTATGCCCAGATTCACCAGGTGGACAGGAGATATCACTAGAAGCAGACCCTTGGACATGCCTGTGTTTAGGTGCTTTTTTTGTAAAGTATAAGAGCTGTTTTCCCTTACCTTTGCAAGGTACTTTGCAATTATAGGCTATTTAGTGCCTACGATTAATTTCTCCTTATTGACAAGGAGAGTTGAGTGCTTGTATCAGTTTCAGGCTTCCTAGTGCTTTCCAGCAGGTTCTAGAGCAAGTGCTAGTCACAGGGGTTCAGATTTTAGTGCTACTACTGAGAAACCAGCTAGTTCTAAAGGAAAATTCGAAGAGCAGACTTTCTGGCACCTGGAATAGTTTAACTGTAGCCTCGCAGTGCTGCACAATGTGAAAAATGTGCAAACACACGCGTTTTTAAGCCAGAAAGTAAAAGGGATAGAAATCAGCCCAAAAACGCTAATAAAATTACAATTTCAGAACTGGAAACCACTCCTCTAGCGTTAGATAGGCAGTACAATGCTCACCACTCCCACTGGTAAGCGGTAGGACTTCCCTCTACCACAGCAAGGTCTGGATAGCTCTGAACACAGAAAATAAAATCCTGAGACAAGCATAGCCTGAGATATGTACTGGCTAGGAAAGGTGGGAAATGAGCAAACAAGACAGTATTTTTTTTTTGTTAAAACAGGCTAAACAATGCAATAATACAGTGAATAAGCACAGAAAAGGCTAACACACTTTAGTGTGTAGTCCTAAACAGTAAATGCAATTAAAACTCTACAAAATTAGCAATTTAAAACTTTTTAAATGAAGCAAGGCAAGTGCATAACTGAAAAATGATTTAAGAGGCAGTAATACAGCAGAATAAGTAGCTAGTTATATATACAGAGAAGTCTATATATACAGAAAAGCAGCTAAAACACACAAACAATTCAGATGCAGTGCAACCTAGAGCACTTGAGTTGTAGCAGTATTAAGGCAATTACAGTTATAATAAATGTTCTAAAATATACTCTATATTTCCAAAATGTGTGAGAAGGGTTGACTTTGTATTACAGTGGGAAAAGGACAAATTTCCTGAGCCCTACTGTAACGCGATCTCAGAACAGTCTGACAGACTGAATTGTCAGTGATATGGGTTCGACCCTATGACATTTGACAATTTGTCCATTTCAATTATTTGATAGGAATCCCATTTGTTTACCGGGAAATTCTGACTGGGTAATAAATACCTATTTCCAGAGGAGGCCTGGGATGAAACGCTGAAGAGAGTTAAATAACATCAAATAATATATTAGGACAAATGGGTAATGTCTATATCGCTGTGTGCAAAGTGTGTACATGTTATTATGTGGGTAAAACCATAAGACACTTTAAGGAACGTATTTATGAGCACCAGCTAGATATTAGACACGGTAGGAGTACAAATTCTTTGGCTAAACACATTGGGCAATATAATAGTCACAGTTTTTTGTTTTTTGGTATAGACAAGGTTGACTTGAACCCAAGAGGGGGTCCCTGGAAGGATATTTTAGAGGCCAAAGAAATCAAATGGCAGTTAAAGTTAGAAGCATTATATCTACCGGGGTTAAATGATCATTTAAGTATAACCAGTATACTGAAACTTAGATTTTATGTTTTATAGCCTTATGACAAGTGTGACAATATCATATTGTTTGATATTTAAGTAAGAGTAACACCACACAGCTCCATATTCTGCAAATGAAATTCTTATACATAAGTATTTATATTATATGTGTGTATATATATATATATATATATATATATATATATATATATATATTTTTTTTTTTCATAGTGAAATGATTATGTAGTAGTACAGATTATCATGACATTTTTAATGACATATTATTTATTAGAATGGTGGTTTTAGGTAAAGTTTTCCTTTAAGGCAAACCATTTTTGTTAATTGATTTATTTGAAGATCATGTGACTTAATTAACAAGGTATTTAAATGTTTTTTTAAAAAATGTGTGTTTAGATTCTGATGAAGTCCTATGCTATAACCGGATGAAAGTGCTTAATCTGTTCTTTTTTGGGCAATAAAAGTTTGTTCTGATGGTGTTCTTGTCCTGAAAGCCCACTGGTTTGGTTTTTTTGTCATTTTGGTTCTGGGTTTGTTAAGAACTTACATTTCTGGTTAGATTAAACACATAAATAACACAAACATTAATATCGATTTACAATTCTCTTCCTAAACTATTTCTGAAACAAATTTCTTTTCAGCTAAGGCAGTGAGTGTGCTACTAGTATAACACTCCATTTTACCTTACCACTCTTCTAACACAGCCTGTATTTCTCATCCCTACTCATATTTCCCCTCTAAGAGTTGGTAGTAGCAATTCTTTGCCTCTTATTCTTTATAGCTCAATTTGTTCCCCTTTTCCTAAAACTTATTTTTTCATATTTCTCATTTTGCATCTTTTCTTTTGTTTAATAGACTAAACCCACTGTTTTATTCACACTTCTTAATTTCATTCTCCATATAACCTCTTATATTTTGTCTCCCTCTTTTAATCCATTTATTTGTAATAACCTTTTTGGTTGTTATCACAAGTAACAATGTCAATGCCTTTCCATTCCCCTTTAGTTAGGGTCCCAGATCAACAAAAATACTTATCTAATACTTGCCTCTTCCCCTTGCCTTATCTTGCAGACTAGCCTATTTAGTGCTTCCTTAAACTCTTTTAGGGCTTCACAGATCCAGAAGACATGAAACCAACTTTCAGTTCCCCCTTCATGCACCTCCAGCATATTGGGTCGTAGGAAGCAAGTATTTTGTTCAAACAGGATGGTGTATAAAAATATTTGTGGAGCCACTTCCATCCAAATATACAGAACTTTCTTGGTTTTATGACTATTTTTATTGTTACACATTTTTCTTCTCACTGTTTTTTGGAATGTTCTAAACCTGTCTGCACTATTCTTCTCTTGTGTTGTCTGCTTGTGGCCTTAACCTATTTTACACCTTGTAAACCCTACCTAGTATCCTTCAGTTCAATACTTTCTTCTTCCTGGTACTTCTCAACAAGTCAATTAACTCTGGGTTTTCCTCTTTCCTTGCTTTTTAGTATAGCATCTTCCTAAGATCTTTTCTCAGTCCCTCAAACTGCTGTCTGTCCTATTATTGTAATGCATACTGATCTATCCTCCACCCACTGTTCCCCAAATCTCGGCTCTTTGTTTTTGTTTTTCAACTCTTCTGCTGCTCCCCCACCTCCCTTCTTTCCATTAGCTTACAGTATCATACAGGGAGTAAATCTTTCCAACAAGCCTATAGTTTATGTTTCCTTATAATTACTTTCATCCGCTCATATGCATAAGACTCCACCTCCTTAACCTTCTCTGCTTGGATGCTTTGGTTTCATAATCCTATCCTGCCTTGATCTTTTACCTACCCTTCTTGAACCACCATCACTTCATTCCATTTTGAATGGTACTCTTGGTTTTATGAAATATATACCAGTCTGATATGTGTTGACAAAAATATTCTTCTTAGTTTGGTAATCCTAGGCCTCTCTGTTCTATTGGGAGAACCAGATTATCCCACACAACTCTAGGGCCTTCCCTTCCCAGAAGAAATTTATTTATTTATTATCTATTTACTGGGAAAGTCCGACTTGGAACAAAGCCAATTTTCAGCAGAGGCTTAGGGAGAAATTCTCCAAACACATGTATTTGTAATTTGGGAGGAAACCAGAGTACCTGGAGGAAACACACGGACACAGGGAGGACATCCAGAATCCACATAGAAGGCACCCCAGCCAAGAATCGAACTAGAGAACCTCTTGCTGTGAGGCAACAACCAAATTGGTGCACCACTGAGCAGTCCATCTTTTCTGTCTTTATGGATTTTGGCTCAAATTTCTCTACCTGGCTCTATAAAATAAGTCTTTTCTTTGTACAAGGTCAAGGGACAAAGAACATGTTCACAGCCTAAATTTTGCTGTCCATATCCAAATATAGCAGCTTCCAAGGTCTCAGTTTGGTCACCGTGTTTCTAATGTATTCCTCCCCCATTCATTTTGCTTCTCTGACTCCCCAGGTATTTCATTCCTTGATGACCCCCAAATATATGGCTATTCCTGTACTAGATGAAATGTGGGTATATCATTTTGTGCATTACAGTTTGTTTAAGTCTGTTTTGTACCCCACAATCTCCCCAAATTGCCTGACTACCTTATATATTTCTGGGATATCTCCTTCTGGGTCTGCAACACATTTTTGTGGAGGTAGACTTTCCAGTTATATACTTGCAATATAGGACTTCATACTACTTGTTCTAGTGGCTGAATGTATACGGTAAACAAGACAGGGGGTGGTAGACAACCATGTTGTGCACCTATGCTTAGGCCAAAACTCCTTGATAATCATCCTGTTACTTTAACCAGTATATTTCCCCCTTATAGATATTCTGAATCACTTGAGTCCACCTTCTCAGGAATCCTACCAATCCCAGTATAGTTAGCATAAATCCCCATCTGACCTGGTGGAAGGCCTTTTCCACATTCAGACCTATAAGACACTTTTTGTTCTGAATTGCCTGTCTTTACATCATTAAAGTCCTGCTTATGTAGTTTAATGTTTACTGCCCTTTCACAAATCCTCATTAGTCTATGTTTACTATAGAGGGAAATACCAACCTCTCTGCCAAAATATTCACTAATATTACTGTTGACTTCCAGGATTTGCTTGGTTGACTCATACCTCTCAACTGTACATATTTCTGCAGAATGTCCAGATTTTTGCCTTATATTTTTGGTCAAGTCCTCATAAAATTTGTGATTTTCTGGCAAATCAGTGTGATGATCTGAGGACTGAAGTCACAAATAATGACATACATTTGAGTTTCAGACTTCAAATCCTTCAGAAAATGCATGTTAAAACAAACCCTGTTACTCCACAAACTTTCTAAGTTTATATGAGCAATATTTAAAATTTGACCCTATTTTTGGGCCTCTGTCCCCCCATTTTGTCAAGATTTTTCCAGATTTCTTGCACTAAGAGGTTGGGAGGTATGGTGATGTCCTTTTGATATCTCATTGAAGCGGTTATGCCAGCATTCCACTAGCAAACCTTTGTTCATTTCTGCATGCTTCCAATAGGATTCCATCTACCCCTGGATATTTCCAAGTAGCCTGCCTGTTAACTCTTCAATAATTATTTCAGTTATTGGCATCTCCCTACCTTTTTTTTTTTTTTTTGGTATTCTCAGATATCTTAGTCATTATTTTGCTTTAGTTACTTCCTCCCTTCCACACTCTTCTCCAAGATTTAGAGCAGGATAGTAATTTATAAATCCTTCAAAGGTCTTTTTCCCCTCTGGTTTAAGTTTCCCAGTTTTTGGATTCCTCAGTTTTCTAACTGTTCCCTCCTCTACCTGCTGCCTCATCCTTTATGCTAAGTACTTGGTATTTTTAAGATTGCTATCAAAATGCAGCATTGCTAAAGCTACTTCCGTCACTTCATTGACTATAAATACGTGCTTCTCCAACTCTGTCTTGGCACTCTGAATATCTTGCTCATAGCATGCAGTCCCTGCTGTCTGTTTGCACTGAATTTCTTTCACTCTCACCAGTACCTGCTTGTACTGCTTATTGTTCTCTCCCAATTCCTCTCTGAATTTTTTTTAATTTATCCCAACTGGCAGGGCACCCACATCATTAGTCCACCCCTGCAGGACCTCTTCTAGTGTATTAACTGCACAATGTTTAAAGCTCTTCCTCTTTAGTAGGTGCATTGGGAAGCACCGATGTTTTATCCCCTTTTCATGTTCCTTATTTTTATCCCATCCTCCATAGGGGAATAGTCTGATAAGGAGGTTAATGGCAGCATGGTCTGTTAGTGGACCCAGCTAACATATTGTGCTGATATGTATTGTATATCATGTCTAGGCAGGCTCAGGTACCACAATACCTAGAAGAGTGTGTAAATTCCTTAGCTTCTTTTCTCTCTCTCTGCAGCAATATCCCTTAAACTGAAAACTTTAAAATATTTAGTCAAAGATTTCACTTCTTTCCCTAGCCTTAGTATCGTAGGACCCCCTGAAACATCTGGGTGATTTCACGTTAGATTCCAGATTCCAGTTATTCCCCACAATTGCAGTTCCTGAATATGTGCTACTAGTTCTCCTATAGATTCCTTTAGATGTTTTATTCCAGTCTTGGAGGGAAATATGCACATTCACTGATATTAATTTTTGACCTTCTCACCATCCCCTTATCATGATGCAGCCACCCTGTTTATTTTCTTTATTCTCCTCCCGCATATATTGCATCTTTTTTTTGGACCAGGATTAAGACCCCCCCTCCCCCCCATTTACTTGGGCTCCAAAACTGCTTCATTCCATTCTTTTTAATTAAGCTCAGCATTCCACCTCTTTAACTTATTTTCTGGCAACATCACTATATCCACTCAGCTTTTGTATACTTGGGCCATGATCCTGTCCTGCTTCTGGCTGTTTACCATTCTATTAACACTCCAAGAAAACACCTTTACTTCTACCATATTATCACCACCACTTTTTTTCATTTTCTTCTGGATGTTGTCCAGACCTCATATTCTTTATCTCTTTATTCATCACCAAGTCATAAACCGGAGCACAGATGCAAGATAGCTGTCGCCAGCATGAAAATAGAAGACTGAATTAATTTCCTTGCTATCTGAGAAAAAATGAAAAATAAAAATACATAAATTTAGAATTAAAAGCAATGGTAATGAACAGTCCAAAACTTCAGAAGTCAATTCCTGTTCTACAAAAGCACTGAAGAAAAACTCAAGCAGACTTAATCAGTGGAATAACTCAGCTTGTATTTATGATGAGCTCTTTCATACACCAACTAGACTTCATCAGACCAACTTCTAAAATAACAAGGACTTGAAAGCAGTCTGTTATTTTCACGCTGGTGACAGCTATCTCCTTTATTTCTATTGTGGGTTATGACTTTGTTTTGGATGTGAATTGGATTTACCAAAGCCATTGGTGATCTTCGTCACTGTATTCATCACTAGGAGACAAGTTTCTTTTATTTGCATCTTCTCCCCTTCACAGGTCATGTACCTTAATTTTGATTCATTGTGTAATCCCCCCAAACATGCAAATAAGTATATACAATTCTCTCCTTCCTTCTCATACCTCTGTAATTACGTGGAAAATTGTCTCCTATTTGTATGTTTTGCAAATCCTAATGTAGCCTCTTTCTCCCTTTTTCCCTTGGCATATTCTGCACTCTCTTTATTTCTCCTTTAGCTTCTTCTCCTTTCCCCGTCCCCACTGGTAGCTTTAGTTTACTCCCTACTGCATGAATCTTCTATTCTCTTTTCCTTATTTTTGGCATTATTCCACACAACACTTTCTTCTTAATTAGAGCTTAGACCACAGTGTACTATATTGTGTTCATAGAAATATTTTATTCTTTCCTACAGTTACATTTACCCTTCCCCTGCCTATTTATTATTATTTTTTTGTATGTTCATTTGACAAACTCTGTTGTGAGCTCATATCTTTCCTTTTCCTTCACCTTCACCCCTGCCTCCCAGACTACTTCCCCTCCCTTCTAACTTTCTTAAGTTTCATTCATTCCCTAAGCAGAATGTTTATGTATATATATATATATATATATATATATATATATATATATATATATATATATATGTATATAATTTGCTTCTCACAATTTCAGCTTGGGATTCAGTCTGTTATTCTGAGTCTTTATCCAAGGAATTTGACACAATACCACAATTGAGCGTTGCAGACAAACTCAAGAGGTTAGGTATACACCCTTATGTCACCTGGTGGATAGCCAGCTGTCTCACAGACAAGATCGAGGAAGTTAGAACTGGGGAGTCCACCTCTGTAAAGCCAGTCACAAGTGGTGCCCCTCAGGAATCATTCCTGGGACCACTTCTTTTTGGCTTTTACTTCTCTGAAGTCAAAATAATTGTCAAGGGCCTCCAGATGACTACATTTCCAGATGATTACAAATTAGGAGCAGTCATAGAATCCCCCACTGAAACTAATATTCTCCAGGAAGGGCTGACATAGACAAAAAACTTCTGTCAAAGCCATGGACTAACACTAAATGCCAACAAATGCATAACAGTATCCTTCAGGAAGTCATCCACCTCTGGTAGCTATCATATTGACAACACACTCCTAAGAGTCCACCCAGTAGTCAGGGACTTTGGGACACATCTATACATTAATCTAGCTTTTGTTAAACAAGAAACACCTTTATTAAATTATTACTTATGACACAGGCAATCTTACATTTATATAAATGAAAGCAAACCATATGGACACAATCCTATTTGCAAGCATTTTACATCACAAACCATACTGACATAATTATAATTGCAAACATTATACATCACTTATAATCTACCCAATCAGTGTCAGGCAAACATTACATATCTCATTCAAGACCTGCCTTCTTTTAAACCTCATTCCTCCTCTGTATATATTGTTCTCACAATTCCATCCTATGTAATTTGCTCCTACCCTTTTCTAAAGATCCCATTTCCAGTTGTTTTATCTCTGTTACTATAATCACTACTTTTAGTACAGTTGGTTTAGACTTCCATTTTCTAGTAATTGTTTTTTTTGGCAGCCACCATAATTAGACTCAGCAAGGCCTTATTATGTCTAGGCAATTCTGATTATGTACCATAGCTCAGAAAAAATATATAAAGCACGAAGACCAGCTCACAGGAACAGACTACACTTTAATATGAGTGCTTTCGTCGGCGTAAAACCATCTGACTTCTTCAGATTAACTGAACATAAAACATCACTCCCTTTTATGCAAAAAACATCACTTCCGTTTGCACAAAAAATATCACTTCCTTTTATACAAAAAACATCACTTCCTTTTATATAAAATATCAGTCACATGACCCCTAAATAATACATTTCTTAAAACGTTTGCATTCAAGTGAAATAAAATAAAATCCACTACATCATCACAATGCCTTCTTCAATACAATCAGGAATGTTTGTGCAACATAAAATAAATAAAATAAATTTATTTATTTTTTATTTTACATTTGTTGACCGGGCTAGTCTGGCTGGATACATGTCCATTTTCAGCAGAGGCCCGAGGAGAAAAGCTCCACTAAATACTAAGTACATTACAAAATATTACAAATGTTTATAAGTAACAAATTAGAAAATCATAACATCACACAGAATGCAAGATAGATTCAGGAGAAGCACATTTCGATGAGCAGTTAATACCATATTAGCAATTTTACATAGAATGTACCTAGGTCGATTAGTACTGTAAAAGGAGAAGAAATAAGACAGATACTAATAGGAAGAGTGAAGGAGAGATGTAGTATGAGAAAGAAAAAGGTTAGCCTGGTGTACTGCAGGAACAAAGCCAATGATTTAGGTAGTACAGTTTAATTTTCTGTTTGAATTGAGGCAGGGATGTAGTCAAAGTTATGTCACAAGGTAAGAGATTCCAGCATTTACCTATAGTGTTAGTGAAAAGAGAACAACCTGCTGTGTTGTTTGCCTTTATTGATTTAGTCATAAGTTTACTAGAGGAGCGGGTTAGTTCAGATTATTATACGGGATTAGGAGTTGAGAGAGTATAGGGTGTTGTCAGGTAGGTGTAATATGTTGTGAGCTATAGTGAGTTGAGGAATTTTAGGTAGTTTTGAAATTGAGCCAGCCAAGTTGCTTTAGATTTATACAGTGGTGAGTCCTAAAGGGTTATTAGTGGCTTAAACGTATATGTTATTATAGCAAGTTTCAAGTTTGTTAAGATTGTTTTTCTTGAGGTTGGTATAAATGGGAGAAGCATATAGGAGAGTAGATAGGAGATGGGTTTGAGCACATTTGGTTCTTGTTGCTGGGGTTAGAAAAGGTTTAATACGATATAGGGATCCAATTTTTTGTTAACAACCTTGATGGTGTTGTTTATGTGCTGATCAAGGAAAGATGATTGTCAATGGTTATTCCAAGAAGTTTAGTAGTTGGATCAGGCGAGATGATAGTGCCATTATTAGAAGAAATGGTAAAGTTTAAAGGGGGGGACCGAGAGGTGGGGAGAAGAGGAGGAGTTTAGTTTTTTTGCATTTAGTAGGAGAAACCATTTAGAAAACCAAGTTTCTACTTTGTTAAAGGTATTTTGTGTTAAGGAGGTCAGTTCAGTAGAAGAAGGTGCGGAGCAGATATGGTAGAATCATCTGCATATTGTATGCAGGTAGCTTGTGGTATAGCAGTCTGAAGATCGTTTATAAAGAGGGTGAACAGAAGTGGACCTAGAATGGAGCCCTGGGGAACTCCGATGGAAATGGACAAGAGAGAAGAGATGTGATTTTCCCAAATTACTGCTTGTTGTCTGTTGTTAAGGTAAGATTTAAACCAATTTGTGGCTAGTTTATCACAAGGAAGAGATTCGAGAATATTGATTAAGAGAGAGTGGTTAACCATGTCGAAAGCTTTTGAGAGATCAATGAAAAGAGCGGAGGAGAGAGAACGGTTGTTTCGATTTTTGTTGATAGTATCTATAAAGGAGAGAAGGGCAGTGGTGGTACTATGATGGGGTCTAAAACCATGCTGGTTAATAAAATGCAATATGCAAGTTGACCATAGTCTGTTCATTTACACAAACCCTAGGAAATACCACTTATTTGAGAATGCCTTCAAATATGAAAATCTGCCTTTAATTTTAGTAAGCTAGAAATGGAGGCCACATCATTAAGTCCAGGTGGATGTGTGGCATCACATCTCAGTTGCCACACAAGTTCCTTGTATTCAAGGAATAATAGGGTGGATCCCCCCTGCCCTGGTTCACTACTTGTTCCAATGCACTGAATTTGAAGTAGTGGTTGGGAAATTCATGGATATGTTTTGTTAAGGCATTACTCATGTTGCCTTTCCGTATGTCATACAGATGTTGATAAATACGTTTATTAAAGGAGTTAATGGTCTTCCCTATATAAAAATGTTTGCATTGTTGGCAAATAGCAACATAAACCAAGCTCTTGCTTAGACAATTAAAACTCTGTTGTAAAATCAGTTTACCATACCCTTTGATGTAGACAGTATTATTTTCCAAAATATAGGGACATTGGGCACAATGTCCACATTTTTTCATGTGTCCTTTTGTTTTAACAACATCCCCTCTTTCCAACAGGTTTTTTATGCCCAAGTCTTTTTTTATATATTATCAAAGGTCTCTCCCCTACATTTTTGAGATTTCCTTCCTCACTACTGAAAATTATCTAGTTGTTCATAACCACCTCTCTAATGCTTTCAAAACAAGGGTTGTATGATAATATCATAGCATTAGTAAAGGGTTTAACCACATTCCCAGTGTTTTCACTTGTCACTAGCATTGTTCTAATTTCCACAGGTGCTGCACTCAATAGGGATAGAAATGCCTGCTTTGTCTCTTTATCGTGACTTCTTCTAGTACAGGTTCTATAAAATGACTAGGGCATCCTCTGTTTAACAACATACTTTTTAAGATTTCCATCTCGTTTAGGAACACCCTGTCATCACTAACCATTCTGGCTAACCTGACAGCCTGCCCCTTGACTAGAGATCTTTTTTTGATGCCTAGGAAGGTAGCTGTCAAAATGCAATAAAGCATTAGAATAGGTTGGCTTTCTGTATAACCCAGAAGTAAAAGTCTCCGTCTCTCTGTCCTTACAAATGGTAATGTCCAAAAAGTTGATCATGTCACTACTGGTAGTCATGGTGAATTGTAGAAACTGTGTGCTTGTATTTAAAAAAGTGAAAAATTCACCTAACTGTGCCTCAGAGCCTTCCCAAAATATTAGTATATTATCCAGGAAGTACCCATAGAACCTACAGTATTTGAACAGTTCTGATTTAAAGACAATAGTAGTCTCTCATTGAGCCAATAGAATATTGGCAAATAGGGGAGCACAAGTCCCCCCATTGCTACACCCATTTTCTGCCTGAACAATTGATTTTCAAAAATAATGAAATTATTTTTCAAAATAAGTTCCATCAGAGTCCTGAACATCAAAATTCTTGAATGACTGAGTTTAGTATTGGCACATAAACAATCATAAAACATTGTGGTACCTTGTTCATGGGGGATTACTGTAAACAGAGCTTTGACATCGACTGTAACCAAAATTAAGTACTCTGACTATTCCTTGTGTATTTTCTTTAGACAATCCCAATAGTCCTTGAGTATATGTGGAAAAAGGGCTAAAGTTGCTTTTAGGTTATAATCAATAAATTTAGCCAATGTACAAGTTTTAGATGCCTTAGCATCAACAATCGGTCTCATTGGGGGTCATTGATGCATTTATGCATCTTGGGCATCCCAAAAATAGTTGGTGTACGTGGACTTTGCTGTATGAGGAACTGGGATTCGGTGATGGTAATCTGGTTATCAAGTAATAAATCATTTAGTATTATGTCAATATTGCGATAAGCAATATTCAGTTCATTCACCGATATCTCTTCATAAGTATCACTGTACAGCATTGTCAACATTTTATCCACATAGGCACATTGGTCCATTACCACCAAGCCCCCACCCTTGTCAGGTTTCATGATTCTTATGCATTTATTGGCCCCAATGTCTGCAAACAGGTTTTCTTCTTCACTTGTCATGTTGGATGTAAAACTTTCTCTCATGTTTTTATATATCTGTCTAATTTGACTTGTACAGAGGGTTTCAAACACATGTAAAAGGGTGTGTAAAGGTGGATTAAATACACTAGTCTTTTTACAGCCCACAGTGTTTTCTGTTTGGTTTTCACAGTCAAAGAAAAATCTAAAATTCAATTTTCTGACATATAGTTTTAAGTCAAGTAAGGCACTCTCAATTTTAGGCATTCTGGTAAGAACAAAACTGAGACCTTTTTGAAACAGGTTAGCCCATTGTTTTGTTACACAAGCATCACTCAAATTGTATATCTTAAAATCACCACAATTGTTTGTTAGTCATAGAATCCCCCACTGAAACTAATATTCTCCAGGAAGGGCTGACATAGACAAAAACTTCTGTCAAAGCCATGGACTAACACTAAATGCCAACAAATGCATAACAGTATCCTTCAGGAAGTCATCCACCTCTGGTAGCTATCATATTGACAACACACTCCTAAGAGTCCACCCAGTAGTCAGGATCACCTCTGTAAAGCCAGTCACAAGTGGTGCCCCTCAGGAATCATTCCTGGGACCACTTCTTTGGCTTTACTTCTCTGAAGTCAAAATAATTGTCAAGGGCCTCCAGATGACTACATTTCCAGATGATTACAAATTAGGAGCAGTCATAGAATCCCCCACTGAAACTAATATTCTCCAGGAAGGGCTGACATAGACAAAAAACTTCTGTCAAAGCCATGGACTAACACTAAATGCCAACAAATGCATAACAGTATCCTTCAGGAAGTCATCCACCTCTGGTAGCTATCATATTGACAACACACTCCTAAGAGTCCACCCAGTAGTCAGGGACTTTGGGACACATCTATACATTAATCTAGCTTTTGTTAAACAAGAAACACCTTTATTAAATTATTACTTATGACACAGGCAATCTTACATTTATATAAATGAAAGCAAACCATATGGACACAATCCTATTTGCAAGCATTTTACATCACAAACCATACTGACATAATTATAATTGCAAACATTATACATCACTTATAATCTACCCAATCAGTGTCAGGCAAACATTACATATCTCATTCAAGACCTGCCTTCTTTTAAACCTCATTCCTCCTCTGTATATATTGTTCTCACAATTCCATCCTATGTAATTTGCTCCTACCCTTTTCTAAAGATCCCATTTCCAGTTGTTTTATCTCTGTTACTATAATCACTACTTTTAGTACAGTTGGTTTAGACTTCCATTTTCTAGTAATTGTTTTTTTTGGCAGCCACCATAATTAGACTCAGCAAGGCCTTATTATGTCTAGGCAATTCTGATTATGTACCATAGCTCAGAAAAAATATATAAAGCACGAAGACCAGCTCACAGGAACAGACTACACTTTAATATGAGTGCTTTCGTCGGCGTAAAACCATCTGACTTCTTCAGATTAACTGAACATAAAACATCACTCCCTTTTATGCAAAAAACATCACTTCCGTTTGCACAAAAAATATCACTTCCTTTTATACAAAAAACATCACTTCCTTTTATACAAAATATCAGTCACATGACCCCTAAATAATACATTTCTTAAAACGTTTGCATTCAAGTGAAATAAAATAAAATCCACTACATCACCACAATGCCTTCTTCAATACAATCAGGAATGTTTGTGCAACATAAAATAAATAAAATAAATAAAATGCAATATGCAAGTTGACCATAGCCTGTTCATTTACACAAACCCTAGGAAATACCACTTATTTGAGAATGCCTTCAAATATGAAAATCTGCCTTTAATTTTAGTAAGCTAGAAATGGAGGCCACATCATTAAGTCCAGGTGGATGTGTGGCATCACATCTCAGTTGCCACACAAGTTCCTTGTATTCAAGGAATAATAGGGTGGATCCCCCCTGCCCTGGTTCACTACTTGTTCCAATGCACTGAATTTGAAGTAGTGGTTGGGAAATTCATGGATATGTTTTGTTAAGGCATTACTCATGTTGCCTTTCCGTATGTCATACAGATGTTGATAAATACATTTATTAAAGGAGTTAATGGTCTTCCCTATATAAAAATGTTTGCATTGTTGGCAAATAGCAACATAAACCAAGCTCTTGCTTAGACAATTAAAACTCTGTTGCAAATCAGTTTACCATACCCTTTGATGTAGACAGTATTATTTTCCAAAATATAGGGACATTGGGCACAATGTCCACATTTTTTCATGTGTCCTTTTGTTTTAACAACATCCCCTCTTTCCAACAGGTTTTTTATGCCCAAGTCTTTTTTTATATATTATCAAAGGTTTCTCCCCTACATTTTTGAGATTTCCTTCCTCACTACTGAAAATTATCTAGTTGTTCATAACCACCTCTCTAATGCTTTCAAAACAAGGGTTGTATGATAATATCATAGCATTAGTAAAGGGTTTAACCACATTCCCAGTGTTTTCACTTGTCACTAGCATTGTTCTCATTTCCACAGGTGCTGCACTCAATAGGGATAGAAATGCCTGCTTTGTCTCTTTATCGTGACTTCTTCTAGTACAGGTTCTATAAAATGACTAGGGCATCCTCTGTTTAACAACATACTTTTTAAGATTTCCATCTCGTTTAGGAACACCCTGTCATCACTAACCATTCTGGCTAACCTGACAGCCTGCCCCTTGACTAGAGATCTTTTTTTGATGCCTAGGAAGGTAGCTGTCAAAATGCAATAAAGCATTAGAATAGGTTGGCTTTCTGTATAACCCAGAGGTAAAAGTCTCCGTCTCTCTGTCCTTACAAATGGTAATGTCCAAAAAGTTGATCATGTCACTACTGGTAGTCATGGTGAATTGTAGAAACTGTGTGCTTGTATTTAAAAAAGTGAAAAATTCACCTAACAGTGCCTCAGAGCCTTCCCAAAATATTAGTATATTATCCAGGAAGTACCCATAGAACCTACAGTATTTGAACAGTTCTGATTTAAAGACAATAGTAGTCTCTCATTGAGCCAATACAATATTGGCAAATAGGGGAGCACAAGTCCCCCCATTGCTACACCCATTTTCTGCCTGAACAATTGATTTTCAAAAATAATGAAATTATTTTTCAAAATAAGTTCCATCAGAGTCCTGAACATCAAAATTCTTGAATGACTGAGTTTAGTATTGGTACATAAACAATCATAAAACATTGTGGTACCTTGTTCATGGGGGATTACTGTAAACAAAGCTTTGACATCGACTGTAACCAAAATTAAGTACTCTGACTATTCCTTGTGTATTTTCTTTAGACAATCCCAATAGTCCTTGAGTATGTGTGGAAAAAGGTTTAAAGTTCCTTTTAGGTTATAATCAATAAATTTACCCAATGTGAAAGTTTTACATGCCTTAGCATCAACAATCGGTCTCATTGGGGGTTCATTGATGCATTTATGCATCTTGGGTATCCCAAAAATAGTTGGTGTACGTGGACTTTGCTGTATGAGGAACTGGGATTCGGTGATGGTAATCTGGTTATCAAGTAATAAATCATTTAGTATGATGTCAATATTGCGATAAGCAATATTCAGTTAATTCACCAATATCTCTTCATAAGTATCACTGTACAGCATTGTCAACATTTTGTCCACATAGGCACATTGGTCCATTACCACCAAGCCCCCACCCTTGTCAGGTTTCATGATTCTTATGCATTTATTGGCCCCAATGTCTGCAAACAGGTTTTCTTCTTCATTTGTCATGTTGGATGTAAAACTTTCTCTCATGTTTTTATATATCTGTCTAATTTGACTTGTACAGAGGGTTTCAAACACATGTAAAAGGGTGTGTAAGGTGGATTAAATACACTAGTCTTTTTACAGCCCACAGTGTTTTCTGTTTGGTTTTCACAGTCAAAGAAAAATCTAAAATTCAATTTTCTGACATATAGTTTTAAGTCAAGTAAGGCACTCTCAATTTTAGGCATTCTAGTAAGAACAAAACTGAGACCTTTTTGAAACAGGTTAGCCCATTGTTTTGTTACACAAGCATCACTCAAATTGTATATCTTAAAATCACCACAATCGTTTGTTACTATATTACATACATTTTGCTCATCAAACCCTTCCTCTATTACCACTGTGTCCTTCCTCCTCTCCCCCTCCCCCCCGATATATTCTCCCCCGGTGGGAGTAGAATCCAAGGAGTTTAAATTGTTCATCCGCCCCATGTTGTAATTTTTCTGTCTCTGATTCTGAATACGTTCTGACCTCCGAAGAGGTGCTTCTAAAGGGGCTTGTTCAACATTGTCATAAACATCATTATTGTTGTCATTCAGTAAAGGCATTTCATATACATCATCAAACTTTTAAAAGTTCAAACATATGGGTTCGACCATATGGCGTTCGAACTTTTAAAAGTTTGAACATATGGGTTCAACCATATGACGTTTGAACTTTTAAAAGTTCGACAACGTAATATGTACCCATTCTTATGGTTATCATGCACTATTTTATATGCTCTACTTATTCTTCTTTTTTTTTTTTAATGACAGTTTCTGTTCTAGATTCTAATACAAACTCTATTAGTCCTGGTCTTTCATTTAGGACCCCCTATTTCTTTCTATTTGCCTATAAACTGCTATCAGGCCTTGATAGGGAAGTCAATCTCTAACCTGCAGTCTAAATAAATTCTTGGTGTCTTTCCATTATATTACATTTCCGTCCCCAGTTATTTGCTCCCAATACCTTGGTTAGTTTGCCAGTTTTCTTCAATAAATTCCAAATAAATTATTGTCTGTATCCCAAATTGCAGTCAATCCTATCAGCAGAATCTCTTTTCTCCATTCCCATGTTGGCTTCATTCTTAGAATACTTTTTGCTATCCTATGAGTATAATATTCTGTGGGATTATTATTATTCCCCTTAAACATCCGCATCCAAAATCCCAGCCTCTCCATTTTACTTGAGCTTCCCCCATTTCATCATTGTCCCATTCCGCTTTGAATTATAGTTTTTTGCTTGTGTTATATATAAGTGCCTTAACAGTGTTGCTCTGAATTACCCCTTCAAATTGGGTAATCTCAATCCACCTTGTACTGTTGGAAGAACCACATTATCTCACTTGACTCCTGCCATCTTCCCCTCCCAGATAAAATTATTCAGCTCTTTATTAATTGTTATCCACAACTTACTTCTCCTCTGGTTGATAAAAATATGCCTGACCTGTGTATAAGACTAAAGGGACAAAATCATTTAACTGCTTGCATCTTACTATCTATATCCATATAACAAAGCTTCTATTTTCTCAAGTTTTTGTATTATGTTTAGTTTAGTCTCTCCCCACATATCCTTAGCTGCCACACTGTAATGATTTTTAATCCATACTCCTAAATACTTCATTCTATCATGTCCCCATAAATATGGATATTGCTGAACCATTTTGTGTGTTGATACATAATTTACCATTATTGCCTTTGTTTTAGTTTCATTAATGCTGTATCCCGAAATCTGAAACTGTCTCAAAATGTTCCACAACACTGTGATATCTGGCTTTGTCAGGTATAAAGGACATTACTCTAGCCTTTGACCATCATGTGTGTACAGTAGGGAGGAAACCACTCCATGTTGTGCAACTTATAAACAAAGATATGATATCTAGGCCCAAGGGCGCCATTGCTCCACTGTATTCAACATTCTTCAGATCTGTAATTGGTACAATGGCCCCTCTGGCATATACCTAATCAGGCAGGTCCAACAATTGGAACATCTGCAGAGGTTCCTCACTAAAAGCATACAGGGCATAAGTAACATGTCCTATGCAGACCACCTCATATCTTATCCCTGTATTCAGTCTCCTACAGGCTGTTAAGGGGAGATCTATGCCTGCCATACAAGATATTGTCAGACCCCACCCTGATGGACCTCCTGTATATCTGTAAAACAAAGAGCACCATAATTACCCATTCTAAAGACTTAAACCTTGCCTATGATATAAATAGGACCTTCTGGAGAGACAGATATGCATCCCAGAAGTTACTCCTTCCCTGGAACAGGCTCCCAGTCCATTTGGAGCAGAGTTCCTCCCTAACCCAATTCAAGTATAACTTGAACAATTGAATGGAGAACAGGAAATTCATCCCTGGTTTGGCACCTATGCCTCTAATAGACACAGGCAGCCTGTAAATGGCCCATCTCCCTGGCCCCTGCTTGTAAATGTTTCATCTCTCAAGCCCCTGCTTACACTTACCAAGGGTACCAGAACTTGTCAGTGATTTGGGATGCATGGCTAGGCTTAAAAAAAAGCCCATGTTGTCATTAGCTTTGTGCACACCTATGAACCTATGAACATGAGGAAGGGAGACAACAGAGAGTGGTAGCTGAGTGATACCGCAGGAATACTATTTTCTTAGTCAGGGTCAGGTTGGACTTTTGTAGGTTTATAGCTATACCCAGGAACTTTCAAAGATGAAGAGCATCCCTGGCTTGCTGAAGAGACTCCATTGAGGGGACAGCCATGAATTAGTCATTTGCTTATGGGAGAATCTTGTATCCTGAGGTCACACATAAGCTGCTCTAACAGCCATACAGTTGGTGAACACCCTGAGGGCTGTGGTAAGACCAAAGGTCAGTGCTCAGAACTGGTAATGACTGGCTCCTGTTCAGAAGAACATGAATCGCCTGGGCTCTTTCTCTATCTTTATGTGAAGGTAATCATTCTAAAGAGCCAAAAACCACATCCATTTGTTTTGTCCTGAGGTAGGGTAGAATTGACTGCACCATGACCATATTGAACTGGATCTTTCTTACATATGTGTTTAGGAGGCTCAGGTCCAAAAGAGGCCTGAGGTCCTTGTTTTTCTTTAGAACAAAAATAAACTTGGAATAAAATGCTGACTCAGTCTGGTCTGATGGGACCACTTGGTTCTTTTGGCAAGAAGAGAAGCTATTCTCATAATGCAGCCCTTGCCTGGTTTGGTGGGATGTCCCACAAATGACTGTGAGGCTGTGGAGGGGTTTCCAAAAATGTTATGTAATAGCTTCTAGATATTATTCCTCTTATCCAATTGTTTTTAGTGATAGCATACCACAAGGCTGGGTAGAGAGAGAGAGGCTATCCTGACTGTCTCCAGAGTAACACAAACATGAAGACATTTAGGGATTCTGTGGTCAACTGTCAGAGAAGGGCCAGAAATTTCCCTAATTCTGTGGATCTCCTTAGTCTCTGGGCCTGCATCCATTGAAAGGACCAGCTCTGCTTTGGTCACCCTGTCTGAAGGTGAGTCATACTGATGTTTAAACTTTTGAAACCAGAGAAAATGAGTCCCTTTTTAGTTCCTATTATAACATTCTTGGGGGCCTCAAACTTGACTCCAGCAACAGACAGAGTGAGTCTTACAGTCTTGCTCACTCTGCAGATTTTCTTTCACAGACTGGCCAAAAAAGGATGACCTGTCAAATGGAACATTTAAGAAGAATGATTTAAAGTTATCTGGGAAACTGTACAGGTGAAGGGGCTATACCAGTATGTCAGTTCTGGCTGCCTTGGCCACTCCATCCACCATATTATGCATCATGTGCATGAAGAGGTTTGTAATGCTGGATATGGTAAGTCAGAATACTCTCAGGTTGCTTGTTTGACTCCAGCATCAGTGGGTTTTTCAGAGGGACCCGAAGGGCAAAGCTGTATGAACCATATGCCTGCTTGTCAAGTCTGTACATTGTCCTGGATGGATAGAGGAAGAATTTTTAAAAATTTCCCCTTTAATGGATAATGCCACTATAATGGAGTCTCCCACAGATGATTTATTCCACTGCTGATTCTTCTGGGAGTGGAGGATCTTGTCTGGTTTATGGGGGACTGCCTTGTAGGTGCTGGTCTGCTACAAGGACCTCCTAGCCACTAAGTCAATTAACTTGTCAGCTGGGGGGAACCACTCAGGGAAACGATTGTCTCATTCCATATGCCTCAAAGAATACTTCTTTGTCCTGAGAGGGGGGTCAGTTGGCTAAGCTCAGCTTTAGTGCATCTGTTCAAAAATGTCACCAAATGAAGCACCTTCTGGATGGGACTGTGGAGAACCCTCTCTATCCTCATAGTCAGTATCAGAGGTGGGGGATTCTGATGGAGAATTTAGGTGTTTCCTCTTACACGTCCTCATTTTTGGATGATCAGATGATGTGTTACCTGACTCTTCAGAATATTTCTCTTTGCTTTTGAGTATTTGATTTGAGGCCAACAGAGTGACAATGACTTGTGGATGTTTGATGAGCATAAGGTAAAAATGGAGAGGAACTCTGGGGTGGAACTGAGATTAGTGGTACTAGGGGATCCACTCTCTCGGATGAAGAAATGATGTTTCCCAACACCTGGAAGGCTGAACCAACCTCCAACATAACCAAATAGGACACTGCAGCTGATAGATCCAACCCACCCATCGGAGAAGCAGACACCACCCCATAAGAGACCCCCGAACTTGAGAAGGTAGCAGGCACTGATGAATGAATTGGCACCAATGATTCAAAAGCAGCTGTCTCCAGTAGCACCAACTGAGCCATGAGCTACAGCCTGGCTGACAGAGCTGAAGAGGCCAACCCAAATCCTCAAGTGGAAGACTCATCAGATCTAAAGAAGAGTGGGAGAAGAAACAGGAGGACCAGAGTAAGCAGCCATGCTGCAGCCAAGGAAGAAGCCTTATTATTTGGTAAGTGCTGCTGCAAATGGTTGGCAGACAAGTTGTCAGACAAGTGCTCATAAGCAGCACACACAGCTACACTTCCCTACAAAGTCCCACTTCAAAAGTAAAAGCACAAACAGCACACAAAAATTCCTGTCTGAACGCAAACGTCCCCTGCCTAAAAGTGCCCTTACAGAAATCAAGTAATGAAGGTAAGTTGTCACAAAGTGTACAGAAGCACCAAAACACAAAATAAGTTTCCAGCACTGAAAAATACTTTCTGACCCTAAAATTCAATGTTGTTGTTGTTGTTGTCTTTCGGCTTTTCCCGGTTAGGGGTCGCCACAGCGGACCTCTGGTCCACTAATGATTGGCAGCAGATTTTGACGAACGCCGAGGTGCCAGCTCGACGTTCAACCTTCAAAGAAGGCAAGCCCATTTACACATGTCTTTTGAATGCCCACCCAACCACGGGGAGGACATGCAGACTCCACACAGAAGGCACTCCCCACACTCCAGCCGAGAATCAAACGGGAGAACTGTTAAGAGAAAAAGTTTTAAAACATACTATTATTTGTCTCTTTCTCCCATCTAGCAAAATGAATATGCTATTTGCTGAAGTGTTGGTAAGAAAAGGTCATTGAACCATGTTTATTAAAGATGGGCTTTATCTATGATAGATGTAGTTTGCTTATGAACTTGAATAACACCTGTTTTCTATACTTTTGAATAAGAGTTAATTTACTGAGGCAGGCTCTGGAAGATTCCAGCTACCACTGTGGTTTTGAGGTAAACATTCTACACTAGCTGTGGTTTTGAGGTAAAACATTCTTTTCTGAGGTAAATTGTGATCCTAGATGTTTTTCATAGCCAACTGTCAACTGTTAGAAATGTAACAAAAGCTATTTTGGCTAGTAACAGGAAAGTATAAAAGTTGATGTCAGTAACCAAGCTGATCAGATTGAGATCATCTTGGCCAACATGTTGCTGTAATCTGGTTAGCAGTTAATAAAGGAAATTTTCATCACCTGAGGCAGATGTGACTCGCTTGAATTTTTTCTTCTGACATTTTGGTCCTTCGGACCGGAAACCTCTACGAAGATACGGATCAGACCGACAGAGAGACCGAAAAACCTGCGCAGGTGAGGGTTTCTCATCTTAAGATTCCCTCGACGGAAAGCCCTCCGACTGATTTGTCATTGGAAAGAGGCCGGCTGCTCTCTGATCCCTATCTGAGGGACGGTTTCCGAACCAACAAGGGGAAACGGAGTCTCATCTGGTTCAGGTAGGATGAAAATACCTTTTTTTCTTTTAATTTAATTTAACCTTGTCGACAGGGGTTTTATTTTTAGTTAAGGGTTTTATTTTTAGTTAAGGGTGGGTAGGAATAATTGTTAAGATTATTTTGTTAGGATTACCTGTTATTTTGTTAGGATCCCCGTTAAGATAGCCTCATTTTGTAATAAGCCCTGTAAAAATAATTTTGATGCAGTCCTAAAATATACAGTCCTAAAATAAGAAATGCAGTCCTAAAATATACAGTCCTAAAATAAGAAATCTAGGAAAACATGGGTTCAAGTTGCTGCAAGTGTGAGAGTGATGTCTGTTTAAATGCTGATGCTAAGTATATGAAAAGTTTAAACAAAAATAATGTTAAATTTTTGAGAAGTGGAAGTTGAAATATGATTTTGATGGTATACTGAATAAGAATGCCTGTGCAAAATTGGTTAGAGATTTGAAAAGAGATGCAGGAACTAGAACTAAAAAGCAGAGACAATTGGGATTTCCCCAAGCACAAAAATGGTTAGAAGAAGCAAATAAACGAGCTATAAAAGAAAAACAGTGTCAGGAAAAAGAGAAAATAAATCAAAAGGGATCACTGGTGCCAAGTGGAAAAGTAGGATTTATTTTTAGATAAGGAGGATGAGCACACAGTTTGTGCAGTACAAAGGCAGGCAACCGCCCCACCGTATGGTGAAATTGCTGCTGCCATACCGGGGGAACCTCCTCAATATCAGTCTGTTTATGTGGGATCTGTAAAGCAGGGTGGGTTATTAGCTGCTCAAGGAAATGTTGTGACCCCTCCAATTTACCCACAAATTCCCGTAGTACCTAAGGTTGCTTTGCAACAGGTAGACCAACCTATGCAGTTAAGGTCAGGACCAGCAGGGCAAGGACGTTGGGCTATTAAACTTTCTGACCATTCAGAAGCTCTTCCCTTAATACAAGTTGCAAACCCACAAGCAGGAGATGTTGGACAAGAACCAACTATTTTAGTTTATCGTCCCTGGGCTAGAGAGGATATAAATTGAGCTACGGATGGTGTTCCTCATCCCAAGGTTAATTTTCAAAAGTTTTCTGAGGACATAGTTGGTATGCATTTAAGTTATCATCTAAAATGGTTTAGAAGTAGAACAAGTAGTGCGACAAATCTTAGGTCCAAATTGGCACTTAGTTTGTGGTACTTGGACATGTAAGGCAGATGACGGCACTACATTAAAGCATAATTCTGGGGTGTTAGACACACGAGTCACTGATCAGTTAAAGAGAATTTCTGATAAGTGGCGTCCAAGAGCAGCTTGGACAGTAATAAATCAGTGCATTCAAAATGATGATGAATCTGTAGATCACTATATTGTAAGACTGACAGAAGTGTTCAATAACCATTGTGGAATGATGATTTTGCAGGATCAGACTAATGATAGTCCGTATGAACAGCAATTGAAAAATGCTTTTCTTAAAGGTTGTAAGGCTCCGATAAGTAGTTTTATTACTAAGCACATGGTAGATCACAGAACATGTAGACTGCAACCTTTGTTTGAATATGCACGGCATGCTGAGCGACATTTTAATCTAAAAAAGAAAAAGAAAGTACAAGTGTTAGCAGTAGGGGATGATGGTGGGATATTCTTAGTACAGGACCAAAGGGGGCAAGGGCGCCGTGGTGGCGTAAAAAAACATGGGGGCCCGCAATGGGACATGCTAAATGAACCGGGTGGACATTCAGCCTATAGGGAAAGGTTAAAACGTGGAGAATGTTTTAAATGCGGTAGAAGTGGGCACTTCGCTGCCGACTATGAAGAGTGGCAACATCCCCCACAGCTTACGAACAAGGGCTCCGCATGACTATATGATAGTTAAAAAAGGCGCCATCTTCATTATGGGGATAGTGAAGAGGCAGACAATCTCTACGACGAATGTCAGAAACACTCTAATGGAAGGGTGGGATTGTGACTGTGAAGTCATAAACCTGGCAAATTTGGGTATTGCTATGCATCTAGATCAGAAACCCATGATAGAGTTTTTGGTTGAGGGACAAAAAGTGGAGTTTTTATGTGATTCAGGTGCATCGCGTACACTTTTGGGTCCAGCAGTTCTGCCTCCGAACTGCGAAACAGATGAGTTTGTCCTTGTAAAAGCGGCAAACGGGAAAATTTATAAGGAACCACTGTCACATCCTCTACTGTTCACAGATCCGCAAACAAACCAAACTGTAAGGTGTAGGGTAATTATATCAAAAGTTTGTCCAGTTAATTTGCTAGGAAGAGATTTGATGCATGTGTTTGGAATAGCGGCAATTCCCACACCTAAAGGTATTGAGGCAAAAAGGTTAGCGGATGGCTTAGTAGTACAGGGAGTACAAGACTTGTTTTACTGGTATAGCCTAGACTTGATTTCAGACGGCCCGGGAAGGGTTGATACAGAGTTGATCAATCTAGCTCTAAGTAAATCTAGGAGCGGGTCACCGCAGGTTGCGGCGCACTTACATTGTACAATGTTCTATAAGGCCCCTGGTCCGGATAAATAATTTGAAAAAGAATTCTTTAAGCACAAGTGTGCAAGGATAATTTTGAATGATATGTTTTGGGATACGCAAGGTAATACAGTAGTAACCTGTACTCTGACTAAGGAAATGAGTTCTTTATATCGCTCAAGTTATAGCCCACATATCTCAGTTACTAAAGCAGTGGGGACACATTGGGTAGATTTGGCGAAAAAGGTAACGATTTGGAACACAATGTCTGAAAGTCAGTTATAAGATCAACAGATCCAGGTACAAAGATTAAATTGGGTGACTTGGGCACGACCAAGTGTGCACCTCAAAGATGACAAAACAGAAATGGCATGACAAATTCTCCTAACTCAAGAGGAAGATAGTGCATTAAGTGCCTTGCCTGTAGATTTATGGTCAAAAGGTAAAGGAGATGTAGGATTAATGAAAACAGTAGGTGAAGTTTGTATAACTGCAAAGTCAGGTTTTAGACCTCGTAAGCACCAATATCCACTAAGTAAGCAAGCAGAGGAAGGAATTAAACCAGTTATTGAACAGCTAAAACAGGTAGGAATTCTTGTTGAATGCCCAGATTCACCCTGCAATACTCCGTTGTTTCCTGTAAAGAAACCGGATGGGTCATGGAAGTTGGTTCAGGATTTACAAGCAGTAAATTCAGCTGTGATCCCAAGAGCACCGGTGGTCCCTGACCCCTATACATTACTTAATGATTTACTACCTCAGCACAGATATTTTTCTGTCATAGATATAAGCAATGCTTTTTTCTCCATACCACTATACAAGGAGAGTAGATTTTGGTTTGCATTCACTTATCAAGGTAAAAGATACACATACACCAGATTGCCACAGGGTTATTGTGAGAGTCCGACAATATTCGCACAAGAAATGGCTGCGAATTTAGCTCAGTTTGTTCCCCCAGAGGGAAGCCAGGTTCTGTTGTATGTAGATGATATTTTATTGGCCTCACCCACGCAGGAGAGTTGTAGAAAGGATACCCTTGCCCTTCTTAGTTTTTTAGCTGAGCAAGGACATAAAGTAAATAAAGAGAAGTTACAATTGTGGAAAGCACAAGTAAAGTACTTGGGTTATTTAATCTCGCAGGAAGGTAGACAGTTGGAAAATAAAAGAAAACAAGCAATTCTTGAAGCACCTATGCCTACGACTAAGCGGGAGATGATGTCGTTTTAGGTGTGACTCATTTTTGTAGAAGTTGGATTCCTAATTATGCTGAAGAAGTAGGGCCATTGACCGCACTGATCTATGACACTCCCATGGCAGCTAAAAGTAATATACAGTGGATAGATAAGGCAATACAAGCATTTAATAGAATTAAGCAATTGACAGCAGGATCCTCTGTTTTGGGTTTTCCGAACTATTCTAAGCAGTTTGTACAAATGGTTGATTGTAAGGGAGGATATATGACTTCGGTTCTGGTACAAGTACATGGGGATAAACAGAGACCAATAGCTTTTTATTCCTCCAGATTAGATCCTGTTGCAAGGGCATTGCCGCATTGTGTTCAAGCTGTAGTTGCAGCCGCCATGGCAGTGCACGCCTCAGCATCATTAGTTTTGTTTCACCCATTAAAATTGCGAGTTCCACATTCAGTAGCTACCATACTTTTGCAAGATAAGATAACCTTTTTATCTCCTAGTCGACATTTGTCATGTATGACAGTGCTGCTGACACAGCCACATATGACCATAGAAAGATGTACTACTCTTAATCCGGCGACACTTTTGCCGACACCAGAAGAAGGTACTCCACACGTTTGTTTAGACAGCATTCATAACAAAGTACTTCCCCGACCAGATTTAACGGATATTCCGTTGGTAGATTCTGATCTTGTTTTGTTTGTAGACGGATCAGCAAAGAAGGACACTGTAGGAAAAACACTAGTAGGGTATGCTGTCACCACAGAAAGTGAAGTTTTGGAAGCAAAAGGATTGTCATACATTTATTCTGCACAAGCAGCTGAGTTAGTGGCTTTGACTCAAGCTTGTACCTTAGGGGAGGGTAAAAAAGTGACAATTTATACAGATAGTCAATATGCTTTCTCTACTGTACATGTTTTCGCTCAACAATGGAAGAATAGCAGAATGGTTACAGCGACAGGCAAACCAATAAATCACAGAGGATTTAATTTTACAGTTGTTAGATGCAGTGCAATTACCACTTCAGATAGCGATATGTAAATGTTCCGCACATACCAACAAAAAAGATCCTGTCTCCAGGGGAAATGCTTTTGCTGATATGGCTGCAAAAAAGGCAGCTCAAGAAAATGATTTGCTTTTACATGACAATGATTTAGAGCCCGGACACCTCTTAGACTTAGAGACACTAAAAGTAATGCAAACATTGACAACACAGAAGGAAAAATGTCGTTGGGTGAAATATGGTATTACTCAACAGGATGGGTTGTATAGGGCATCAGATGGCAAAATGGTATTACCCTCAAACCTTTTTAGGTATGCTGCATTGGTTAGCCATGGACCTGCCCATGTAGGAGTACAGACAATGGTTCAAATAGTGTCTAAGGTGTTTTGGTGTAAAGGATTTTCAACTTATGCAAAGCAATTCTGTTTATCTTGTTTATTATGTGCAAAGTATCATGCTCAGGGGGGAGTTAAAAAATCTCAGCAGGCATTCCCTACCCCTCCATATCCATTCCACACACTCTGTATGGACTTTATTGAGTTGACACCTTCAGAGGGAAAAAAAGGTTCTGTCTAGTTATAATTGATGCTTTTTCTAAGTGGGTAGAAGCTTTTCCAGTAAAGCATCCTGATGCACACACTGTAGCAAAGCTTTTGACAACAGAAATAATTCCCCGATTTGGCCTTCCAAGGTGCATTTATAGTTATAATGGGTCTCATTTTGTAAACCAGATTGTGCAGAAGTTGGGTCAAGTGTTTCAAATTGATCTCAAACACCATTGTGCTTACCATCCGCAGTCAGCTGGACTGGTGGAACGACACAATGGTGTCCTGAAGAGTAAGCTCCGCAAACTGATGGCAGAAACGCATAGATCCTGGACTGCGTGCCTTCCATTGACACTCCTGTACATGTGAATCTCACCCTCCTACAAAGGACTTACACCATTTGAACCTTTGTTTGGGAGACCATATTACGTCCCACAGTGGCAAGGATTGTTGCCAGCGGAAAGTGAGGGGGGTGAGGATCTGGCGGATTATATGAAGTAGCTGCTAAATGTCAAGTCTCTTGTAACCAATGACTCCTTTGCAGATTCCAGAAGTGAAACTTTGTTAAGCGTGGCACCCGGGGACTGGGTGTGGATCTGAATTGTGAAGCGAAAGAACTGGTCATCCCCCAGGTGGGAAGGCCCATATCAAGTACTTATCTCAACACCTACGGCTGTAAAGATCGCAGAGACAACTTCATGGATTCATATCACCCACTGTAAAAAACTTAAGACTTTTCCTTCTACCATTGATGTTGGTCAGACTCCATCGGACCCCTGAACGCAAAGTCTGACTACAAAGGAAGGATGGCCATGTTCAACTGGTACTTGAACTGTTACGTGATGATGATTTTGGTGGCGAAAGTAAATATGTCCATACGAGAAGGAACAGTTGTGAGAGAAAAAGGAATGGTGGTGCTGCAAGCACAAACAGGTGTTACTACTGTATTCAAGGTAAAACTTTGTGAAGGAATTTTGGACTGTGCTAAATGGAACAGTAATGATTTCCTGACTCTTGCAAAATACTTGTGCAATAGAGACTGTGCATCCTGGTCAAATGTTTGGTGGTCAACAAATGTGAATGGATGGGAAACAAGTGGTGCAGTGATACCGGAGAAAGATAAGAGCAAGCAACAAAGAATGAAAATTGTGCATTTCCAAGGTACTGAAGTAATTACTATAACCATTGTGTCACCACAAGAAAGTGATTCAGGAGTATATGGAATCGGAGTGTCTCTTCCAATTGGAACTGATCCTTTGGGGACCCTCCAACTTAAAGTGCAAAGCCTTAAAAATGCTACAAGTAAAGCAGATTTTGCCTTCACAGAGGAAGAACAGTTGTTACTCGAGACGGGATTCGTACACCATAATGAATGGTTATCTTGGGTTAGATATAGTACCTGAGAGGCACATCGTGAGAACTGTGTTTCTTGTGCTGAAGGTAAACAGCAACTAGCGACAGTCCCATAGGTGCAAGCTGAAGGTAATCTGATGTGTCTGTTAAAGTTATTCTTCAACAAAACCGAAGATAAATGCAAAGATGAAATCCAGTGTTTTCCAGTCATAAGCAAAGTTGAGAAACCGCCTACAGCGATTTCCTATCCAGGTTCATATATGTGCATTTCCAGAGATGGCACAGGAAAGAATTATCCACGTATAGAGGATAAAAAACAACAGGAACCAACCCCAACAGCTCGAGCAAGACATATTCTGAACAGAAATGTGCTCACGGATAAAAACACTGAAAGTTTATTTGCACGTAGTAAAATCCAAAGTTACACAAATCACTGGTTAAGCGCTTTCATCTGAGTATCTCAGATTTCATCAGAACCAGATAACAAACTTTTTACTACCCTTTTAAACTCAATTTGGCGCCAAGAAACATATAATTTCTTAAAGGTACATTTCTCATTCTAATTCCAAAAAGATTACATATACAAGAAAATGTCAAAAATGACAGCTATATGTGTGCAAAAATGCATGTTAGGAAAAATAAATAAATAAATAGGCAAATGAATAGATAAATAAATAAATAAATATCTTCATATCTTAATAACTTAATGATAAAATTCATAAGCATGATAAAATATTATCCAATATTCAGTAAAGTTAAAAAGTTAAAAAACTGTGTTGTAAGTGGTAATGTGCTAAAATTTGATACAAGTCACTAGGATACACATGAAAAACTCTATAAAATACTGTATATATAGTCGGGTGGAACCATATAATAAAATATCTTAAACTAAAATCTTAAAACTGACAATTGTAAAGGTATAGTGAAAACCTTAGACTGTAAAAGTTAACCCTGGTCCAAAATTAAAAATGGCTTAATACTAATAAAATCATTAAGACCGGGGGAAGTGGTGGCATCACAATATATTTGCCATTCACTTTCTTTATATGCAAGCCATGTCTTCCAATTGCCACCATATGCTGATTGTTCCACCTGATCTATAATCATAAATTTGAAAGTGTGATCGTCACCCTTGTCAAGAGCATGTCTGCTAAGGGCATTTTTTGTATCTTTTTTCTTTATTTTATAAAGGTGTTCGTAGATCCTTGTTTTAAATTTTCTCTCTGTCTTGCCTATGTAGTAGGCAGGACAGATAGAACAACAAGCCAGATACACCACCCTCTGGCTGTTGCAATTCCCTGTAATACTCCAACATTTAGTTCTCGTCACGTTATTCAATCTGACCATACCCTTTTCATTGATATTTGTACACTGCTTGCAGTATTTTATAGAGTTTTTCATGTGTATCCTAGTGACTTGTATCAAATTTTAGCACATTACCACTTACAACACAGTTTTTTAACTTTTTAACTTTACTGAATATTGGATAATATTTTATCATGCTTATGAATTTTATCATTAGGTTATTAAGATATGAAGATATTTATTTATTTATTTATCTATTCATTTGCCTAGTTATTTATTTATTTATTTTTCCTAACATGCATTTTTGCACACATATAGCTGTCATTTTTGACATTTTCTTGTATATGTAATCTTTTTGGAATTAGAATGAGAAATGTACCTTTAAGAAATTATATGTTTCTTGGCGCCAAATTGAGTTTAAAAGGGTAGTAAAAAGTTTGTTATCTGGTTCTGATGAAATCTGAGATACTCAGATGAAAGCGCTTAACCAGTGATTTGTGTAACTTTGGATTTTACTACGTGCAAATAAACTTTCAGTGTTTTTATCCGTGAGCACATTTCTGTTCAGAATACGTCTTGCTCGAGCTGTTGGGGCTGGTTCCTGTTGTTTTTTATCCTCTATACAGGAAAGAATTATGGCAATATGGGACAGAACTACTGCAATGTTACTGTGAATGGCAATGAGAATCCATTTCTGGAGAACCAAACTCACAGTTTAGCAGACGTTTGGTGATTATGTGGAGACAACAAACTCAGATCAAGGCTTACAATTCCCTGGAAAGGAACTTGTGCACTTGCAAAGTTAATTCTGCCATTTTACATTTTCCCAGTTCCAGCAAGCAATTTCGTAAGAGAACCTGAAATAAAGCCGAGGTGATTGAATAAGAGAAAAAGATAAGCACCGAAGCAATCCTTCGATAGCGGTGTCTACATCGATAGCATTGGCGTACCAAGAGGTGTGCCTGATGAATACAAAGCAATAAACCAAATAGCAGCTGGTTTTGCATCCATCTTTGTCTGGATTCAACCCAATAAGAATGTGGACTGGATCAACTACATTTACTATTACCAGCAGCATTTTGTGAACTATACCAAAGATGCATTAAAAGGTATTGATGAACAACTGGAGGCCACTTCGCAGGTGGCACGGCAGAATCGAATTGCGTTGGATATGCTCCTGGCCAAAGAAGGAGGAGTTTGCATGTTGTTTGGGACTTTCTCTTGTACATATATTCCGAATAACACTGCCCCTGATGGGAGCATCACTCGAGCTTTGAAAGGTTTGGAGATGTTATCCGAAGAATTGGCAGAGAACTCTGGGGTAAATAATCCCTTCACAGACTTTCTACAAGAGTGGTTTGGAAAATGGAGTCATCTCATCAGCAGTTTCCTGGTGTCCATCGGAGTCGCTGTGGCTATCGTGGTGGTATGTGGTTGCTGTTGTATACCCTGTATCAGAGGTCTTCTACAAAGACTGGTTGATACTGCTGTTACGAAGACGATGTACCAGCAGTTGCAACAGACTGGTGAAAGTGAATACATTGAAATGTGACTTTTGCAAATGTTTTGAAGTTTAAAAGTTTGTCTTGCAATTGAAGTAATGTATGCAAAGAAAAACTTAGTTTTTACCATATATTGCTGAAATAAAAAGACAAATAAAAGTGTTTTGAGGGGGGAAATGTTAAGAGAAAAAGTTTTAAAACATACTATTATCTGTCTCTTTCTCCCATCTAGCAAAATGAATATGCTATTTGCTGAAGTGTTGGTAAGAAAAGGTCATTGAACCATGTTTATTAAAGATGGGCTTTATCTATGATAGATGTAGTTTGCTTATGAACTTGAATAACACCTGTTTTCTATACTTCTGAATAAGAGTTAATTTACTGAGGCAGACTCTGGAAGATTCCAGCTACCACTGTGGTTTTGAGGTAAACATTCTACACTAGCTGTGGTTTTGAGGTAAAACATTCTTTTCTGAGATAAATTGTGATCCTAGATGTTTTTCATAGCCAACTGTCAACTGTTAGAAATGTAACAAAAGCTATTTTGGCTAGTAACAGGAAAGTATAAAAGTTGACGTCAGTAAACAAGCTGATCAGATTGAGATCATCTTGGCCAACATGTTGCTGTAATCTGGTTAGCAGTTAATAAAGGAAATTTTCATCACCTGAGGCAGATCTGACTCCCTTATATTTTTTCTTCTGACAAGAACCTCTTGCTGTAAGGCAACAACGCTACAGCTGCACCACTGCGACATCAAAAAAAATGTCTCAAAAGCAGTACATTTATTACACAAAAATAGCCCCCAATAATCAATAAGTCCTTTCTAAAAATAGCATTTCCTGATGAGAATCTTCCAATATTAGTAAAATTGTCTGTATTCTTAAATAAGATACACATCTTTACATTTAACAAATAAAATTCTCTTAAAAGGGCAATAATTTCTCTGAGGAAAGAGTCACCTATGGAGACTTATCTGACAGAAATGAAGCCTGAAACTGATTTCTATTCCTGTGACACCTTAGAGCTGCTTTCTCTCAAGGCAGCAAGAAAGTGATGAAGTTGTCAACACTCTAACTGGGGACTTCCCTCCAAGGACTTGTCCAATCAGTAACCAGACTGTTGGGGGAGGGTCAGAGCTTTTTGAAAACTGTTAGGTTATTGTATCATAGGCAGGATACAACTCTGAGTAGCCAAAGGATACTGCAGCAGTGAGAACGATGAACATCTGCATAATCTCTACTCCTACCAATGCCTGGCACTAAGTTCAAGACAGTCTGAGACTACAACACTGTATGAAGTGGGAATCAGGTGGGAGTATCACATTCACACTCTGTCCTTCACACGTGCCACATAAGGACCACATATAATACTGAATCCACATGACTGTACTAGAGTTTGAGATGGTGTAGTACCACTGACATCAAGACAACAGTGTGGGAAAACAAGAGTCATATACCAGCTCATTACCTACTCTGAGAGGACTGCAAAGACTGCAACCTCACATCTGTAGTACCACTGACATCAAGACAACAGTGTGGGAAAACAAGAGTCATATACCAGCTCATTACCTACTCTGAGAGGACTGCAAAGACTGCAACCTCACATCTGGGGTAATATTTCAGATGGCTTGATGCTGATGGAGGTGAGGCAGAGGTTATCAGGTGTGCAAGTTCCAGATTCATACCCTGGCTCTTTGACACCTTCCTAAAAGGAAAGCATATACTACTTTTGTGTCCCTTTTAGATTTCCAGTTCAAGACCATACAACACCATTCTCTGCAAGACTGTAGGGTGTGGGAGGCTCAGGTCTGCATGTTGGCAATTGCACAAGGAATAATAAAT
>NC_056741.1:1040339292-1040386792 GCF_019279795.1 Protopterus annectens
AAATATTATTCTGTGTGAATGTCTGCCCCCACCAGCTGGGGTTAGGGGAAAACATCAAGTAAATAACAAGTACTTTCTAAGGTCCTAGCAATTTTGGATTGTGAAGAACTATATGGTAAGGTAAAACAATATATATTTCTTCAGCTTCTTTCTCTACTGGTTCTTTAACAGGTATTTTACACCCAACAAACAAACAAACAAAAAAATAAGATAAATATATATATATTTTTTTGCAGTTTTACATTCACTATTAATGATAATTAATATGCCCCCCCCAAAAAAAAATAAATAAATAAATATGAAAACCCAACTCAAAGGAAAATATTCATATAAACTTTTTATGTATTCAATTACACATTAACTAAACAGAAAACCATGAACTACTTTGAGTCAATAAACTGACAGGCATTCCCTCCTCAATAAATAAAACTAATAAAAATGTAACCATTTTGACAACAGTATGTAATTATATAATTTACATTTATGCTTAGTAAATATACTTTCACAACCTTTTAGTTAAGCACAGGGATTAGAAAACAAAATACATATACACTTGTGTATCCTGCCATGCATATTAAATTACTCTGGTAAATTTTGCTTTAAATAAAATGCATATATGCTTTTTTTTTTTCAACAGAACATATGTTTTTCATGCCTGCATCAAGGGACAGCTCATGGTACTGGCTGTTGGGCTGCATACCCGGTTAGGGGTCGCCACAGTGGAACTCCGGTCCGCTAATGATTGGCAGTAGAGTTTTACTTACTGGCTTGCCGGGCCTAATGCACAACCTTCAAAGAAGGAACGGCCATTCACGCATGTCGCTACACAGAAGACACTCTAACTGAGAATCGAACAGGCAACGTCTAACTGAGAGGCGACAACGCTACCGGAGTACAACCACCGCAGCTAACTCATATTTTTAAATTAAAAATAGTAGACTTTTTGTTGTGTTCTGGGTCCTAGAAACTCCACATATGCAGAGTTCTGAAATCCAAAACAAAAAAAAAATATTCTGCTTCTTACAATTACTGGGCTGTTTTAGGCTTCCTGATCATCAATCAGGTTTGATGAGCAGCATTCAGCAGTGACAGAAGTGTCTCTCAGTGAGTGAATCACCAGACTGCTGCATGATGCAGTGAGGCGGCAGGCTTTCATATTGGCTCAGGCTGCATCAAGTGACTAAGGCAGTCTAAGCCAAGAAGAAGGAAGTTGTTAATTTGAAAGAAGCATGACTGTGGGAAAAAATTTTGTTTAATTTATTTTAAAGTATTCTTTTTTCGAGCACAATGTATGCTACTGCCAGGATGTGGAAAAAAGATAAGTACTTAGTGTGTGTGTGTGTGTGTATATATATATATATATATATATATATATATATATATATACATGTATGCATACATGGACAAACTACTGAAGGGATTGTTGGGGGACACGGACAAAGTACTGAAAGGGTCACTAAGGGAAATGTTTCATTTTTATGTCATTGAAGTGCTTGTACATACAATGGATATAAAAAGTGTACACACCCCTGTTAAAATGCCAGGTTTCTGTGATATAAAAAATGAGACCACAATAAATCATTTCAAAACTTCTCCCACCTTTAATGTGACCTATAACCTGTACCGTTCAATTGAAAAACAAACAAATCTGTTAGGGGAAAAAATATAAAAAATAAAAAACGTACAATAAGCTGGTTGCATAAGTGTGCACACCCATAAACTAATACTTTGTTGAAGCACCTTTTTTATTAATTAATTACAGCATTCAGTCTTCTTGGGTAGCAGTCTATCAGCATGGTACACCTTGACTTGGCAATATTTGTTCACTCTTCCTTGCAAAAGCGCTCCAAATCTTTCAGATTGCACAGGCATCTCTTGTGCACAGCAGTCTTTGGGTCACCCCACAGATTTTCTATTGGATTTAGGTCTGGGCTCTGGCTGGGCCATTCCAGAACTTTAATTTCCTTCTGGTGAATCCATTCTTTTGTTGATTTGGATGTATGCTTAGGTTATTGTCGTGTTGAAAGGTGAAATTTCTCTTCATCTTTCTAGCAGATGCCTGAAGGTTTTGGGCCAAAAGTGACTGGTATTTGGAACTGTTCATAATTCCCTCCACCTTAACGAAAGTCCCAGTTCCAGCTGAAAAAAGCAACCCCAAAGCATGATACTGCCACCACCATGCTTCACTATGGGAATGGTGTTCTTTTGGTGATGCGAAGTGTTGTTTTTGCTCCAAACGTTCCTTTTGGAATTGTGGCCAAAAAGTTCAACCTTGGTCTCATCAGACCGTAACACATTTTCCCACATGTTTATGGGAGACGATGTATTGTTTTGCAAATTTTAGCCAGGCATGGATGTTTTTCTGTGTAAGAAAAGGCTTCTGTCTTGCAACCCTACCCCATAGCCCAGACATATGGTGAATACGGAAGATTGCTGTCATGTGTAGTACACAACCAGTACTTGCCAGAAATTCCTGCAGCTCCTTCAGTGCTGTTGTAGGTCTCTTGGCAGCCTACCTGACCAGTTTTCATCTTGACTTTTCATCAATTTTGGAGGGACGCCCAGTTCTTTGCAACATCACTGTTGTCCTATATTTTCTCCACTTTTCTGATGACTGTCTTTACTGCGTTCCAAGATTTATCTAATGCTGTGGACATTTTTTTGTACCCTTCTCCTGACTGACACCGTTCAACAATGAGATCCCTTTGATGCTTTGTAAGGTCTCTATGAACCATGGCTTTTGCTGTAGCAGGCAACTGAGTAAATGTCGGGAAAATCCTACTAGGACAGCTGAAATTTATTTGGGGTTAATCGGAGTATCTTTAATTGATAGCAGGTGTGTACCCAAGAAGACTGAAAGGTGTAATTAAATCAAAAGGTGCTTCAGCAAAGTATTAGTTTAAGGGTATGCACACTTATGCAACCAGCTTATTGTACGTTTTTTTATTTTTCCCCCAAACAGATTTGTTTTTTTTCAGTTGAAATGTACAGGTTATAGGTCACATTAAAGGTGACAACAGTTTTGAAATGATTTATTGTGATCTCATTTTTGTTACATCACAAAAAAATGGCATTTTAATAGGGGTGAGTACACTTTTTAGATCCATTGTATATGGACAAACTACTGAACAGGTTGTTGGGAGGAATGTTTCAATTACGTGCTTGAGCATACATGGATAAACTAGTGAAGGGGTCGTTGGGGAAATGTTTCATTTAAGTGCTTGTCCATAAATGGTTAAACTACTGAAAGGATCAATGTGGAAATAGTTGATGTTCGTGTGTGTGTGTGTGTGTGTGTGTGTGTGTGGTGCGGGGGGTTAAATTACTTTGTCCTTGCTATTTTTATTGTTATTACATTCTGATATCTGGGGTTTATTCAGTCAATAATGTTGTCTTTAAATGGATGCAGAGGTTGCCTGTAGATAAAAGTGGATGACACTGTCATTTGTTTAAAATACGCATTTATTATTCTGGCTCTGCAGAAGTACTGTGCCTATTTTTTTCACTTTCTGTAACAGTCAAGTATAAGCATTTCACTCTGTAAGAAACTATCTGATTGTCTAGGCAGAATGTGTGTGATAGCAACTGATCATTGGCAGAGTGTTGCACTGAGTAGTGTTGCCATGCAGCTCTAGGTTCTCCTTTCAGTTTTTGACTGTTCATTCCTTCTATGAACAGTCATTTTCTCTTTGTGGATTTTATCCAAGTACTTTGGTTTCTTCCAGATACTCAGCACTATTTACATTTCATCCCTGTCTAACACCATAGTGGTACAGAGAACATAACTTGTCTTTTTGGAGGGGCAGAAAGACTGATATCAGTCTGTGTCAGTGTCCAATATGCAAAGCCATGGAATTAATTATAATGGAAATGATCAACAAGGGCAGGTCTTGGCTACTCAACCTGGAAGACTTCTTTGAGAGGGTCGCCAAGGCTTTCAATGAGGGAAAAATGCCTACCTTGACCTAGCCATGACATTCGATACCATATCCCACATAGGTATTGTTGACAAATTCTCAGAACTAGACATAAATCCCCTACATAATTCACTGGATTGCTGGCTAGCTGGCTCATAGATAGAAGCCAAGATGTCAGGATTAGTGAGAACACTTCCACCAGGAGACCAGTCATCAGTGGAGTACCCCATGGCTCTGTGCTGGACCCGCTCCTGTTTGGCATCGACATCTCAGAAGTAAAGGTTAATATCGAAGGAGTCTAGCTCATCAAGTTCGCAGATGACTATAAACTGGGAGCTATCATAGAGTCCCCTCACAACACAAACATCCAACAAGAGTTTTTTTGACACAAACACAAACGGTGCCAAAGCCACGGATTAAAACTCAACACATAGAAATGCATTATAGAGCCCTATGGGAAGTCATCCACCCAAGTCAGTTACTCCACTGATAAAACAGCCCTAAGAGATGACCCAATAGTTAGGGATTTGGGAACATATGTTGACAGCAATTTGCCGTTCAACCAACATGTAACCAAGATAGTAGGAAAATAATTTTATGTCATCCAACTCGTAAGCAAAAGTATGGCATCTAGATCCAAGGAAGTTATAATACCACTCTATTCAGTCATTACCAGACCGATCACTGAATACAATGACCCCTTTGGCATGTACCTAGCCAGTCATTTGCAACAGCTGGAAGGTCCTCAAAGTTTTTTTCCCACTAGGAGATTCCTACAAACCTCACCTTAAGGCCCTATCTCTTTACTCAGTCTCCTACATTTTATGAGAGGTGATCTATGCCTGGCATATAAGGCATCTTTAAATCCAGCTCTGATGGACCTCTTGCACATCCTTAAAACAAACTGCATTAGGAACACTATATCCAAGGACATGAACTTTGCCTGCAACATAAATAAAACATACCGGAGAAACCAATATGTGTCTCAAAGAATTCCCCCGCACTATGGAACAAGCGCCCATTCCACATGAAGCGGAGTTCATCCCTGACCCTTTTCAAGCAAAACCTTTATTGTTGGATGGGAAACCCTAAATTCACCAGTGGTCTGACCCCCATGTCTTTGTTGGACAGAGGCCGACAGTAAGTTAACTAATCCTAAACTAACAGACCTCACCACATAACCTTGGCTACCTCCTTACTAACATACGCTCACCATATAGGTGTCCAGTGTACTCAAGGACAAAACTGTGTTGGGTTGAGACCCTGGTGGTAGACAGCAAAGTAGAAACCTATGATTCTATAAAGTAGGCACTATTCCCAGAAAGACTGAATATATTTCTTTATTCATGATTTTTTGCTCAGGTCAAGTCAAAAGATAGTTAAAAACAATCTAAGATGTGCCTCAGTGCATCTACAAATTTATAACTTTGGGGTCCTAGCAGACCACCATCTTAATTTAGAAATTTCCTCCAACCTCAAACTACAATGGAATCTTGATCAGTTACAGTGTTAAATGCGTGTGGGAGGAGGGATAAAAAGTATCACGAAGCATGAAAAAGCAAGAAAGCAATCTGTCTGTACAGTGTGGAGCAAGTATGGGGGAAACAAAGGAGGGCACTGGGGGAGTACAGGGGAGACTAGTGGTTAATAGGGAGACCCATGGAATGGTGGTTATGTTTAGACATCTAAGGTGTATATAGTCAGTAAAGTGGCTATAACAACTGGGTTTGTATTGAAGCAGAATATGAATGACATCTGTTTGATCATACTTAATGATTATTGACCTGCTGTAACACAGACCCCACCCCACTGTATTAGCCGCCACCTTGCTTTTTTTTCTCAAATATTTTATTAAAGTTTAACAGATACACTACAACATTTAGTATATATATATATATATATATATATATATATATATATATATATATATACACACACACACACACAGACATTATCTAATTAAAGAAACTTGTGAAAAAATAACAAAACATAACAAAAAACAACTATTTTCAGTGGTGCCTACTATACAGCAAAAATTCTAAATATTCAAGAATTAGCATTTATTACTTAAGTATTACTGACTGTTTATTTAGCAGTTCTTTACATTTCATCCAAATGTTGTAAGAAGTGGTTGTTCTTGTCTTGATTGTAAGAAGTTCTAAATGATAAAGGTGGTTGCAATGCTTATAAATTATTTCAAGGTTTGAGTTCATTCATTTTTTCCAGTTCTTTGTGATTACTTTTCTTACTACTGTTAAAATGCTCTATAGAAGTGAGCAGTTTATTTTTTGACAGAAGCAGGTATTGGTGTGTTAAATAAAATTAGTGATGTAGTTAAAGTAAAATTGATCATTAACTAAAGCCTGTAAAAATTGTTAATATTATACTAGAATGGCTTAAGAACATTACAATCAAAAAACATATGTTGCCAATTAGCTTTAATATTTAACTTACACAGGATCATAGGAAGTTATTAGGCTATGGCCCCTGAGGCCCTTACAAGCCTAGCCAAGAATTTAGTCCATGTTCCAGCAAGTCAGCACCCTATGCCACTGTCCAACAGGAACACAGGTGGAATCCCAGGGATGTATTTTCTATTCCCTATCCAGTTATCCAGGTTGTACTTAAAAAGGGTTAATGAGGTACTCTGCTTGATGTGGAGTGGGAGTCTGTTCCACAAGCGGGAGTCTCTGGGGCACAAATCTGTTCCGCCAAGTCCTATTCATGTCACAGACCAGGTTGAGGTCACCCGTGCAGGTTACTCAAGTGGAACTTGACTTGCAGATATGTAGCAGTCCTATCAGGGCGGGGTATGAGATTGTTTTACATGACACACACAGGTCACCTCTGAGGAGTCTGTAGGAGACTGAGTAGAGGGACAAGGGACAGGGCCTTTAGCCTACCTGTGTAGCGCAGATGTTCGAGGGCCTGGATTCTCCTAGTGGGGAACCTCTGTGGTCTCTCCAGCTGCTGCATGTGCTTTGTGAGGTACATGACAAAAGGGGCATTGTACTCAATAATGGGTATTATAAGGGAAAAATAAAGGGATGTTATGACCATCCTGTCCCTGGAAGAGATAACCTTACTAATGAGGAGGGCCATGTAGAAAGCTTTCTATACAATGGAGGCAATATGTGGTCAAAAGTTAGCTTGCTATGAACTTGGGTGCCCAAGTCCCTCACAACTGATTGCTTGCTTAGGACCTTATTATCAATGTGATAACTTGTGGAGATGTCACACTCCCCAAAGGGAATGATGATGATGCATTTTTTGGCATTCATTTTGAGGGCGTTCCTGGCACCAGTCATTTGCTTGGGAAAGACCTTCTTGGAGGATGTCCACATCACTAGGGAAATTGATGATAGCACTCAGCTTGCTTTGCTACCCATCTGGTAACATATGGATTGATGCCTAGTTTGAGTGAGTTTATCTATTATACCTGAGTGTGGAATAGTATCGAAGGCTTTGGCCAGGTCAAGGTAGGAGGTGTGCACCGTCTTCCCCTCTTCCATGGCCTTGGTGACTGTCTGAAAGAAGTTGACCAAATTTAATAGGCATGGCCACCCCTTGATGAAACCAAACTGTGTGGGATCGAGTGTGTTGCCAATGTCCTTGTTAATGAGACCATAACAATACGCTCTGTGGCATTGCGGAGCAAGCTAGTTAGGCTTACCCCTCCAACATCCTACTTTTTTATACATAATTTAACTCTTTATGGAATAATGAAAGTTATATGCATATATTTCCAAGAGAATAATGTCCATTATAATGAGGAAGTAGTCTGTCTTGAAGATAACTTTATTTTTATCATCTTCACTTACATATTGTTTACGAGTTTGAAATAATCCCAATAGCTTTCATTGTAATATTTTACTGTATCACCCCTTAATTTGAAGTTACCAGCCACCACATTATGAACCTGCATCTGTAGTAATGTACAGACTATTGTAACACAGAAATATTAGTCCCTGTGGTTAATCATGTTTTAAATTTAAACCAATGATGCAGAATGCTTACACGGTATAATGATCCACAAACACACTGTTATATAACCAAATTACATACATAACATTCACAAAGTTATCAAAATAAATCGGAGAAAAAAATGCATTTACATTTCACCCAGATGGTCCATGCCCATTACGTAGACTTTTATGATCAAACATACGCGTTACACGTACCAAACGAGTTTTATATTTGAACCAATAGTTTTACGTCTACAAATAACATAAATTAGCTCTTTAAATATATTTATACATCATTTTTTAATAAAATCATATATTTCGTCACTTGAAAACGCTATGTAAAAAACTACAATTTTCCCCACTGCTAGATAACTCATTGCGGAAATCCTCTTCATCTCCTCCCTTTCCTTCTCACGTGACATCGTTCGTGATGTCACTGACGTCCCGGCAGTCATGCAAACGTAGTTACAAGGTTTAGATTGGATTAGTGACTGAAAAATTACTGGATTAAAATGAGTTTAGCAATAGAACGATCTCCCCGGAAAAATGCGGGAAATCGCATGTCAAAACTGTTGGATGCTGAAGAGGAGGATGAGTTCTACAAAACTACTTACGGCGGTTTTAACGAGGTGAAGTTCAGCACACTTACTTGACTCGTTTAGTGTCAATTGTACCCAACGTCAAGACGCTTTAAAGTTTTTGTTGTTACGTATAGCCCTGTAGTGCGTAATTCAAATGTATTTTTCCCTTGTATTGTTGCACATAGATGGAGTGGTACCTCTTCCCCTTAAATTTCTATCATTCCTTTATATTTTCAGCACTGACTTTCCACATAGGTAAATGTAGTTTTTGTTATTTGGATTTCGTATGCACTTGCAACTGTATGCCTGCAAGGTTTTGTGTATAGCAAGCTGGCATTTGCTTCTTCTCACTCATCTGAGTAAACGTGTACATTGGGCATTCTTGTAACATTCAAAATTAGCAATTATTCTTTTTTTCCTGTATTTTGTAATAATATCAGCTATTATTAGACTTAAGGGTAGTACCATTTATCCCATCATCCGGTCACCCATTTAGATTGCTACAGTAGTGGTTGATTGTCATCTTCTTTACGCTCTTCGGGCAGCTGTTTGAATTCAACAATGTACTCGACTGCAGACTAGCAGTTTACACAAAAGTGACATGCAAATTTGCTTGTCTGTCACTCTTCGTGGATATCCCCGCCCATTTGGCGTGCCAGTCAATGACGGCACGCCCAAAACTGCGCAGAACTAATTGCGAGGTGCTACACTTGTAGATTACCCCAGACTCTAAAACCTAAATCTAAGTTTAGATTCTTAACCTGTCAGAATCTGATGTGGAATACATGAAGAAGAACTGTGAGGCTCTAGGTTCAGTAAGGGATTATCCCTGCCACTCTCATTCCACTGGGGGTGCAGGTGTCCTTCTAGTGGTTTTTCCTTCACTGATCTGACCCACTGTCACTGGATCTTAGCATTCCCTGGGGACTACTTGTGTCAGAGCCAAAGAAACAGGAGTCCTAGATTTAGACAGTTTCTTACTCTGTCAATTCTAGTAGTCAGATCTCAATGGTTCACACAGCAGAGAGGTGATGGGGCGGGGTCTGGGATTGACTCGGAGGCCCCCAGATCCTTCCTCCCGGCACTTATGTCCTGGACAGACTGGCTTTGATGTCTTTCAGATCTTCCTCCGTCATCTGAGGGTTCTGCAGTGCCATTTGGACACAGGAGAATAATACGCTGACAATACATAAAAAGTGTTTTGGTACAGATTTGTAAGAATAAGGGTGATGTGCAGAGCTGTAGTAATTACAGAGGGATAAAACTGATCAGTCACAGCATGAAATTATGGGAAAGGGTAGTGGAAGCTAGGTTAAGAAGAGAGGTGACGATTAGTGATCAGCAGTATGGTTTCATGCAAGGAAAGCGCATTACAGATGTGATGTTTGCTCTGAGAGTGTTGATGAAGAAGTACAGAGAACGTCAGAAGGAGTTGCATTGTGTCTTTCTGGATGTAGAGAAAGCATATGACAGGGTGCCTAGAGAAGAGTTGTGGTATTGTATGAGGAAGTCGGGAGTGGCAAAGAAGAATGTAAGAGTGGTACAGGATATGTACAAGGGTAGTGTGACAGCGGTGAGATCTGCAGTGGGAGTGACAGATGCGTTTAAGGTGGAGGTGGGATTACATCAAGGATCAGCTCTGAGCCCTTTCTTATTTGCACTGGTGATGGACAGGTTGACGGACGAGATCAGACAGGAGTCCCCGTGGACTATGATGTTTGCAGATGACATTGTGATCTATAGTGAGAGTAGGGAACAAGTTGAGGAGACCCTGGAGAGGTGGTGATATGCTCTAGAGAGGAGAGGAATGAAGGTCAGCTGGACTAAGACAGAATATGTGTGTGAATGAATGGGAGGATAGAGGAATGGTGAGGTTGCAGGGAGTAGAGTTGGCGAAGGTGGATGAGTTTAAATACTTGGGATCAACAGTTCAGAGTAATGGCGAGTGTGGAAGAGAGTTGAAGAAGAGAGTACAGGCAGGGTGGAGAAGAGTGTCAGGAGTGATTTGTGACAGACGAGTACCAGTAAGAGTGACAGGGAAGGTCTACAAAAGGGTAGTGAGACCAGCTATGTTATATGGGTTGGAGACAGTGGCATTGACAAAAAGGCAGGAGTCAGAGCTGGATGTGGCAGAGTTAAAGATGTTAAGATTTGCACTGGGTGTGATGAGGGTAGACAGGATAAGGAATAAGTATATTAGAGGGTCAGCCCAGGTTGGACAGTTTGGAGACAAAGCCAGAGAGGCAAGATTGCTTTGGTTTGGACATGTGCTGAGGAGGGATGCTGGGTATATTGGGAAAAGGATGCTAAGGATGAAGCTGCCAGGTAAGACGAAAAGAGGAAGGCCTAAGATGAGGTTTATGGATGTGGTTAGAGAGGACATGCAGGTGGTTGGCGTGACAGAGCAAGATGCAGAGGACCGGAAAAAATGGAAACTGGTGATCCGCTGTGGCGACCCCTAACCGGGAAAAGCCGAAAGAAGAAGACACTAAGCATACAAGATTAGTGAGAGAGACTGAAAGGTGAATATTTAATACTGCACACAGTGATTGAAACTACAGATTCATTTAAGACCAGAGTATGTGAGTAAACCCGGCTTTGAGTTTTTCTTATCATATCAACCAATTGGTTAATGACAATTATAGAACTGTAGGTTGTATAAAAAATATTTATAAAGTCTAGGAAATAAAAAATGATGAAGTAATTCGTTGTAAATTACTTTAAGCCCAAATATGAGTATGGAATAACAATATGCAAACCATATGAGAAAAAAAAAAGCATGAGTAAACTGGAAAGAGTACAGGGGAAATATACCAAGGTCATCCATGAAGGTCAAAAATGTAAGTTATTATGAAAGACCAAAATATCTGAACTTGTACACTTTCTTAAGTAGACATTTAAAAGAACAGCTTATTCAAGTATATCAAACATTTAGAGACAAGTACTTCTGGGAATGTTTGGGGTTATCAAAAAAGTAGCAGAGAATCAGACAACCTATGTAGAAGATTTTTTATGAATGAGAAGTGCACTGACTGGTTCTCAGAGAGTAGCCGATGCGTGGAGTAGACTATCAAATTACATTAAAACAAGCACTAGTTTAGATATGTTTAACAGCCTGGACACTTATGGAAACAACTTTGGTATACTGGCAGACTAGAAGGGCACTATTGTCCATGCTTGAAATATTTGCATGTACGTACGTGTGTAAAAGCTGAACAGAAGAACTATTTCAGGCACTCTACTGGAATGCTCTAACTTAGTTTATTTTTTAAAATGGTTTATTTTTGTTTTCATTTTTAATAAGGCGGAAGTGCTTCAGCCCACAAAAGAAAGTCACTCATTCGTACCCTTTCTAATGTGTGGACATCAAAAGTGTGACTGCCATCTGAAAGCAAAGATTCTTTAAAATCTTTTCCCCATAAAAATCAGTATGTTACTGGGAAATAAGAACAGAATAGCAACGTACTTTGAACAAATGCGAGACAAAGGCAGAAATGGAATGCAAATACTGCACTGTTTTATGTCTTTGAATGTTATCTTTAATACTCTTTCAGAGGAACTTGACAAAAGAAATATCAAAGTCTCTTCTCGGAGTCCTTAACTTTAGTGTCTTGCAAAATAGTGGATACACGGCTGGCTACCCTACAATCTCTTTCTAATACATCCATGTGCCTATTATCTAAAGGCGGCAGATGGCATGTTGAGAGCAGTGGGCACCAGCATTTCTATATGACAAACACTCCTGGATGTATCTTTGCGATTTTGCAGAGCATTTCAAGATGTCCTTCATCAATGTCCATTATGAAGAGTCACTTTTTGGACCAAAAAGGTAAGAAACTTTTTCCACAATTGAGCAGGATGGCAACAGCCTGTATGCCATTGGGATCCACTTTTCCACACCCCGAAAGGACTTTTTTTCTAGGAACCACAAGGGTGCAAGAAGCTTTGCTTCTGTAAATCACAGAGTTTTATGCCCTACACTTCTGGCGACAGGCCAACCAAAGGCAGAGGAGGGAACAACATGAATGTCAACCTCACAGCAGACATGTTCTGCAGAACCAAGGATTTTGAGGCCCTTTACTGACGAAGCCCTTCCAGCGCTCCTGATGGGTGGCCTGACTGCTACGTTCTGGAAATGGGGCACTTGTCTTGTACCCCACAGCCTGAGCAGCCATCAACCAAGACACAGGGGTGCAGAGTACATCATAGCATCTAAATAGCCTAGTTCTAGAAAAATTATGATAGAATCTCTTCAATAATAACTCAATTGTGTTCTCAACATGGATGTCAAAATTCACATTGCAAGCTTTGCTCTGCTCTCAGAGGAACTCCTTGACACATATCAAACATAATAGCTTGCACATCATTGACGAGACCCAATCATAATCCTTTATACCATGCTTTTCCTTTTCATCAATCTCACATAAAAAGCTTTTATATCACTGTTGTCTGTAGAAGTTCAAAAATAACATAAATCTAACATTTTGAATATTTTATCACTCAGAACTACTGTTAAAGCTTTCTAAATGGCCATGCTTTGGAAATGAATACAAATGTAACATACCTGACCTTACTAGTAATGCCTTTTATAACTGTTTTTCAGACTGCATTGTTAAAGAAATTCCATCTGCTTGTTACTGTACTGCCCTTGGGTTGTTGTTTGCCCTGCTTCTGTTCTAATATCCGTCTCCATTTTATTTAGGTGGGAACTACTGATCATTAGCTTTTGGCCTGAGGGTTTAACTTTAGAAAAGTCTTTCATCTGACTAGTATAAGAGAATTACATTTTGTAAGATTCTGCTCAGAGCTTCCTTGTGCCTGTGGCTACAAGATTTGGACTGCATCTAGAAATATAAAGCTGATACAAGTATATTTTGCAACTACTCTAACCATTTCAGTGACATTTAATAACTTTGTACTGCTTTTATTTGATTGATTTTTATCACCAGTTTTTAGCCTGCACTGTTAAAGAAACATCATCTGCTTGTTACTGGACTGCTCTTCGGTTGTTTGCCTTGTTTCTTTTCTGATATGTTTCCATTTTATTTTTCCCACCCACTCATACAACTGTTGTTGTATGCTTAAAACTTTGTGGCCAAGTTGCCCACCTCTACTATAAATTTGATATTGGACACTTCTCCCAGTCCTATCACATCCGTTCATTCTACTGAGTACAGTGAGATCATTTGGGAAGCCCCCCCTAGTTTCTTAACCTTGAATTATCTTCTGTTTCCTCCCTTACTACTTAAAAAATACATTTTACTCAGCTCCTTCTTCTACTGTATTTGTGCCTCTTCCTGTTTTATTTTGTTTGTTCTTAAAAAAAAGTGTTCAATTGCTTTTATTTTGCTGCATTTATTTCTGCTTGTCAGTAGCCTGATTACACTGTAACTGTTACTCTAAGTCTCTTAGTTTTGGTTTAAGGATTTATTTTCAAGCCATGTATTTTACATTAAGAAGGTTTGTGGTCTACACTCTTGTGGGAGGACAGGGTAGCCTCTGCCCTTCTGAACTTGAAGTGCTGGGTGAAGGCTTATTGTGCCTGTTGTTCTAAGTATCTTTGTCCCCGGTTTAAGCAAGTGGGTTCCAAACCAGTTATTTTACATTAGGAAGACTTGTGGTCTAAACTATTGTGGCAGGAGAGGGTAGCCTACACTCTTCTATCCTGGGAATTGCTGGTTGAAGGCTCGTGGTGTCTTGGTATTTTAAAAGCGTCTTAGTTCAGGTTTAAGCACTTGGGCTCCAAACCAGTTATTTTACACGAGGAAGGTTGAGGTCTGGACTCTTGTGGCAAGAGAGCACGACCTACACCCTCCCAAACTGTGAATTCCCGGTGAAGGCTTACTGTGCCTGTTACTCTGTGTCTTTATTCTGGTTTAAGCACTTGGTTTACAAACCACTTATTTATTGTAGGAAGATTTGTGATCTAAATTCTTGTAGCAGGCAACTATAGCCTACACCCTTACAAGCTGGAAATTGCTGGTTGAAGGTCTATTGTGTCAGTTATTCTGAAGTGTCTTAGCTCTGACTTAAGCACTAAGGCTCCAAAACCAGTTGTTTTACATCAGGATGATTTGTGGTCTAGACTGTTGTGGTGGGAGAGTGTGGCCTGCACCCTTATAAGCTGGGAATTGCTGCTGTGACTGTGATTTTATGTACTTTGAATTTCTAGTACTTCATTTTATAGCATAGGACGGATTAAGACTGTTTGATTAAAACTAGCTCTTCACTGAGATACTGAAAGATGTGAGGTATATGTTGCTTCCAACTAACTATAAGTGCCTGTTTTTGCTCTTGTTATTGCACTTTTAATTTGTATTTGCATTCTGTGGTCTGCTTGAATTGACTGAACTGTTTTTTTTTTTTTTGCCACATTTTACTGTATACTGTACTAGTTCAAATGTAGCGTAGCTCAGTTTCAGGCTTCCTGTTTCTAGGTCTGTTTTGTAACTTCTGAGCATCAAATTCAAGCCATCGTTGTTGGTGAAGGCCCTTCTGCATCCTTATGGGATGAGAGTGCTGTCTGGGTCCCATCTAATCAAGGGTGATTGGACTAGAGCTCTGAGAGAGCATCCTTATTGGTCAGTTTGAGTTAAAAGGGATCAGTCTTGGGACCTCTATTGTTTGGAATCTGCTTCTCCGAAATACAAGCAAAAACTAAAGAACTGTGGCTGACAATGTTTGCTGATGACTGCAAACTGGGAGCAGTCATAGACTGTCCAAATGATGTCAACATCTTACTATAGGGTCTTACATAAACAAATGATTTGTGCCAAAGTCATGGCCTTAAACTCAATGCAAAAAAATTGTATCATTATCCCTTTTGGTAAGAGCGATGTTCCTGCCAACTACCACATCAACAGCAACACCTTAAGTATACACTCAGTGGTGACAGACCTGAGCACGAATTGACAGCAATCTTGCCTTTGATCACCATGTCTCCACAGTGGTAAGAAAGGCATTCTATATCGCTCCTCTCATAAGAAAGGACATTCCCTACAAAAAAAAAAAAAAGTTATAACCTTCCTGTACTCTTCCCTCATCAGGCCAATAATTGAGTACAATGCCCTTTTTGGTATATACCTTTCCAAGTACCTGCAGCAAGTGGAGAGACTACAAAGGTTCCTCACAAGGAAAATACAAGGTCTTCAGCATCTGTCCTATGCAGATCGTCTGAAATCACTCTCATTTTATTCTGTTTCATACACACTACTCGGAGACTAACTCTGCCTTGCATATAAAGGCAATCTCTGATCCTGCTTTACTGGAAATGCTGCAAGTCAAATGGTACACTGCTTACTCGCTCTAAGATCTTATCCTTGTACGTGACATTAACAGGACCTGCTGGAGGGACAGATTTGTCTCCCATAGGTTACCACACCTTTGGAGCAGATTTCCACCTGATGCCAAACATGGCACCTCAGTCTCCCTCTTCAAATATAATCTGGTTGATTGGATGGGTAACTGTACATTCGCCCTGGGGATTCCACTTGTGGCCCTCTTGGACAGGGACAATAGATGCTGACTGTGGAAATTAGGATAGAATTTGGCTAGGACTGTAAAGGACCTAGGTCCATTCGTCTACTAACGTCCTATGATCCTTCCACAAACTATGTATATCCAACAAAACTTTAAGAATCAAATATGAACACAACATTATGACATTCACTATATACCGCTAGTTTAGCAGTGCCTTTAAACAACACTAAATCAGGACTGAACACGAACATAACATTCTGAAAGCTTTATCATGCAAAATTAACTTAGACACAACCTTTTGAACAGCATTAACTCAACAACTATAAAAATATTCATAGTATAACAGACGCACAATATTAATCCCAACCTACATACCAGACCCACTGTTGTAGACGAGCCTTCTTTATTTAACAGCACTAACTATTTTTAGGTTCAACCCAAAGACAAAAACAATACAAAGAAAAGGTAGAAAGTACTGTATGGGATACAATAACACAACTCTTTCCTTACTGAAGGAATAATTATTGAACTACATTCAGTTCAAAATTAGTTATGGGGAAAAAAATTGCAGAGGAGAACAAACGGAACAGATTACAGTGGTTCAGTCATGTGAAGAAGATAAAACAACAGTTTCCTGAAGATGATTTAGGACAGACAAGAAGAAGGAAAGAGGAAATGAGAACATCTAGCAAAGACATGAGTGGACTGTGTGAGAGAAGACCTGTAATAGTCAGGTGCTACTGACAAAGATAAGGCAGTGGCACTGAAACAAGAGTGGTAACAACTGATGGTGCAGCACCCAGACTCCATGTAGAAAATTGGGTTGATAGGTTCCACAATTCCACCTTCCGTGCAGAGTCTGCATGTCCTCCCTGTGTTCATGTGGGCTTCCTCCGGGTGCTCCGGTTTCATTCCACATCCCAAAGACATGCAGTAGATGGACTGGACATTCTAAATGGCTGTAGGTGTGAGTGTGCAGGTGAGCGCTTGGTGTGGAAGAACAAATGCGGCAGGGCTAGCTGTCCAGCCGTGTAAACCTTGGTTCTATATGATTGTTACTGTTGATGTGACACCCCAACCCCATGTGCAAAAATGGGAAAAGGGGTTGTGGATGGATGACGACAATGATCACAGTTTGTCAACTACTGTTATCACTAAGTTGGGAGTAACATCAACAAAGTCCCACTCACTTTCAGTTTGTTCCTCAAACAAACATCACTTCTTCACTTTTCCCAAAATCTTCAGTCATCATTCCATTAATAAGTTAACTACACCTCTAGGGGCAAAAAAAAAAAGTCGAAAAAACACACTTTAGTATACTTGAAATACCAATTTACAGAAACAACCAACCTCATAAAGCATCATAAAATTAAGTTTTATTTGACTTTACTTCTCTACTGCGTCTAGTGGATGTATGAGATGGTTGCAATACTCCATACATTTCAATTTTATTATAAATGGAATTTAAAACTGCACAGTGGCAAAGTATCCAGCTATGATGCTACTGACCTGAGACTGGCTAGCAACTTTGAAGCTAGAGAACAAGCTGGGAGAGGAGGGAATGAGCAACTTTTGCCAGCTTTCCCTTCACGGCAGGAGGGTGTGAAGTGGGTTGTTGCTGCTGTAAAAAAAAAAAAAAAACTCTTCTAGTGAAGACAAGAAGATGAAGATCCCATGACTGGTCATGCAAAAGTTTGAGAGTAAGCACATGCTCAGTGATTCCTTCTGAGACAGAGTTGTGTAATGTGTAGACTACCACTGCGTGCTTGGTCATTCTGAAATAACAGCAGTTCTCCCTAGTCAAAGGTCAACAGCCACAGACATGATATGCCCTCTTCCTCGGCTCGTACATTCAAAGTAGTAGTACTACTGACATCATAATGGTAGCACCGATAAAAACATACTTATGATTATTACTCCTGGAAGGCTGGTTTGTGGCGAGGCGCCAGAGTTTTTTATTAAAAAAAATATACATATACAGATCATGGTGCAGATTTTTTCCTGGCTAAGTAGTCTGGTTTTCGTTATTATTCATTTGGTGTTTTTTTGATAAAACATACTCCCTGCAGAGGGAAGACTGGCCTGTAGTTAGGCTAAAGCCAGGATCTCTATGATCCACAGAAGGAACAAATGGGCAGTATGGAGAAAACAGACATGAGAACGAGCAATGGGGGAAAATACAGTAGATGTACCTGAAATCTAGTTTTCAGCAATAAAGCCTCTGAAGTGGGCTGGTTACAATAATCCTATACTCCAGTTGTCACAAAAGTTGTTCTAATACTACAAACAAAACGTGGTTTGCCTCAAGACAGAATAAAAGCTATTGCTTTCCAGTATACACAAAAGAACAGCTTGAGAGATCATCATTCAAGTAATGACTATATTCCATTTAATCTACTATACAGGCAACTACTGCTCGTCCATACAGAAGTCCAAGACAGAAGATTTGAAGAAAAAAGAAAATCTAAGTAGAGCATTTGAAATAAGTGATCTGCATGAAGTATAAAAAAAAAACTTAAACATGTCAATACACCCAGTACCACAACACACAGTCTACAGTGGGTTTTCTGGAAGTATGAAGAACAGTATGCTGAAAAAAGTATGTTTAATGTTCAGGAAAATTTGTGACATAACGATGAAATGCAAAGCTAAAGTTTATATGATAAGTATTCAGAGAAACAGAATCTTATTACTTTGTTAGATACACATAGTAACCAGTAATATATTGCATGACCATCTCCAAAGATGTACTATACATTTCTGTAGTCTTATGTGCCTCTGTTATTACACTCAGAAATCAGGTAAATAATTAGCTTGCTATTTTGTTGATCCTACAGTACAAAATACAAAAACTGTTACTTACTCAGACTTACTGTTTTAAAATTCATATGTAATCTTAACTAGAAAGAGGTTGAACACTCATCAGAATGACAGATAAAACCATAACAGGAAAACAAAATTCAGTCTGATCAATCAAAATAGCTGTAAACAAAATTTTCCACATACCACAAAAGAACATCATCGGGTCACAGACCAAGCCAGCTCACATGTTCCTGAAAATAGATACTGTGAGCTTAGCTTTTGAGGTGAATTTCCTGAAACCCATTTCTTGAACACAGCACACACACTGGTAATGACTACTGATCTGTCACGGACCATAATCCTCTAGATTGTGCAGGGCCTATGTGGAGAGACAGCAATGAAATCATGGCACAGCTATCAATGTCATTTAAGAGAAAGATGGGTATAGAGGAGATAATAGGGTGCCTGCATGACACATTAAGCAACCATTTGATAATGTACACCATTTCAGAGAGTTGTTGTGTCTTTCGGCTTTTCCCGGTTAGGGGTCGCCACAGCGGAACTCCGGTCCGCTAATGATTGGCAGTAGATTTTTACATGCCGAGTTGCCGGCCCTGACGCACAACCTTCAACGAAGGTATGCCCATTCACGCATGTCTCCACACAGAAGACGCTCTAGCTGAGAATCGAACAGGACAGCGTCTTACTGTGAGGCGACAGAGAGTATACTTACAAAATGTGGGTGGGTATGTGTGTATTCATGACAGTGCTTGCATCCTGACTGACAGGCATGTTTCTGTTTGCTGACTGACAAGTGGAAACATAATGGTCCTGATTTTGCCTCCTTTGTTTTTATGTCTTACACCTCCTAAAATATTTGATTTTCTAGTAATTTAGTCTAAAAATCACACAACAATAGCAGGCATTTGCTATTCTTCAGGAGATGCAAGTTGATGATAACCCTGTTGTCCTATTAACCTAGTGAATTAGAGTGATATTCAAAACTGCCCCTGACTTGTAGTCTTTATTCCTCATTATTGTAAGCTTTCTCTGACACACCAGTAGTCTAATTAAACATTGTGATATTACGCAAATTTAGATAACATTAGCAAAAATGTAGATGCTGCTTTACTCTTGTATACTGCCCAAGATTGGTTTAGGGAGCAGTTGGGGGTTTAGGATCAGGGAACGATGGGGCCTTCAGAGTTAGGAAGGTGTATTTTTTAGGTTTAAGGTGCGATAAGGACTGGAGAGAGAAGGTCTTGGGTTTAGGGAGCCATGGGGAACTTTAGGATTATAATAATGTAAGGCTACTTTGACTAATGTTTTGTGGGTTGATACAAGAGTTACCTACTACTAAAGCAACATAATCAGGATAAAAAAGTGACATCAAAAGAACATTAAAATGATAAAACCAAATAACAGTAGCAATGTAATTAAGGAGTAAGATGCATATTACAATTAATAATATATATTTTTTTTAATTTTTATTTATTTTATTATTTATTTTTTGTATTTTACATTTGTTGACCGGGATAGTCCGACTGGATTCATGTCCATTTTCAGTGGAGGCCCGGGGAAAAAAGCTCCAAGGTAAGTAGATACAATAAAAACAATGAAAACATATTATAAATATGGTATTGACAAAGATTACATAAGCAAACATGAATAAACAAGTTCCACAGGTTAGAGTTACTCCCTGGTGAAAGTCAGGGGTAAATTCAACAGTAATCTGATTAATAGATTTTACACATCCTTGATGAGAGTTAGCCAGGTTGTTGCAGTGGCAGAGCCAGTTTAGTGCCAGATGTTGTTTGAGTCTAAACAGACCTAAATCAGTGCCACTTCTAGATTCAGGTTAAAAATGCCACTGTCCAGCAGGGACATAGGTGGAATCCCAGGGGTGTATTTTCTGTTCCCCATCCAGTTATACAGGTTGCGTTTAAAAGGGTTTAATGAGGTACTCTGCTTTACTTGGAGAGGGAGTCTATTCCACTAAAGGGGGAGTCTCTGGGACACAAATCTGTCCTGCCAACAAGTCCTATTGATGTCACAGACCAGGTTGAGGTCTCACATGCGGGTTACTTGAGTGGAGCTTGACTTGCAGATATGCAGCAGTCCCATCAGGGCAGGGTCTAAGATTGCTGTGTATGCCAGACAGAGGTCACCACTGAAGAGTCTGTAGAAGACTGAGTAGAGGGACAGGGCTTTTAGCCTATCTGTGTAGGGTAGATATTTGAGGCCCTGGATTCTCTGGGTGAGGAATCTCTGTGGTCTCTCCAGCTGCTGTATGTGCTTTGTGAGGTACATGCAGGAAGGGGCATTGTATTCAATAGTTGGTCTTATAAGCGAAGAATACAGGGATGTTATGGCCACCTTGTCCCTGGATGAGGTACCCTTACTAATGAGGTGCCATGTAGAAAGCTTTCAGTATAACAGAGGCAATATGGTTGTCGAAAGTCAGTTTGCTATCAACCTGGGTTCCCAAGTCCCTCGTAACTGATTGCATGCTTAGTACCTTATTATCAATGTGATAATTTGTTAGGACGTCATTCTCCACAAAAGGGATGATGCATTTTTTTGGCATTCAGTTTGAGGCCATGTTTCTGGCACCAGTCATTTGTTTGGGTGAGACCCTGTTGAATGATGTTGCATCATTAGGGGAATTGATGACAGCACCCTGCTTGCAGTCATCTGCAAACTTGGTCAGCCATAGCCCACTAGATTTGGCTTGCACCTCTGAGAAGTATTTCCCAAACAGCAGATATCTCCAAGACCGATCCATGGGGTACACCACCTGTTACAGGTCTACTACTTGAGGTGCCTTCCCCTATTTTGACTAGGAGGATTCTATCAGTGAGCCAGTTTGCTGCCCATCTTGTAACATATGGATTGATGCCTAGTTGAGACAATTTATCTATTATATCTGAGTGAGTAATAGTATCGAAGGCCTTGGCCAGGTCAAGGTAGGCGGTGTGCACCATCTTCCCCTCGTCTATTTCCTTGGTGACTGCCTCAAAGAAGTCGACCAAATTTAATAGGCATGATCTCCCCTTGACAAAACCAAACTGTGTGGGATCAAGTGTCTGGAGGTTGCCAGTGTCCTTGTTAATGAGGTACACGATAATCCCCTCCATGGCCTTGCAGAGCAGTAGTTAGGCTGATGGGTCTATAATTTCCTGGATTGGTGGACACTACACCTTTGTGCAAAGGGATGACAGTAGATGTCCTCCACAAGCCTGTACTCAGGCTTTGGTTGAACAAGGTGCCCAATTGTGCTGCAAGTTCCTGCCTGAGTTCATGTAGGATGCAGCCTGGGATGTTGTCGAGTCCCATGGAGGCTGTATATTTTGCCTTTGAGAGGGCAGTGATGACTTGCTCCCTAAAGATAAGGGGAGGGGAGGCAGGTACTGGGGACTTGAACGAGTTTGGGAGAATTAAGTCTTGTCATAAACCACCTTCTTTGTAATAAAATAAATACATTGACTTTAAAATTGCATTATCTTCATAACAGCTTTGCAGATAACTTCATGTTTACCCGTGTACAAAGAGGCGATGCATGAATATTCTGAGGTATTCAGTGCTGATTCTTTTTGCAATGAGCATTGTATTTTCATTAATACATTCCCCCATCTCTTACATTATGTGCTTGTCCCACTCCCTTCAGTTTCTTAATGTTGATTTCAGGAGAAGCATTTGCCCTTTTGACGTTCATCAGCATGCCAGTTACTTTTGCTGATGTGGTCTTTTGTTTTAATCTATTCAGCACTTTATAATGTAGTTCTGGCAGGCATTCTTTAGTCTCTGTAACACAATCCAGCGTGTTCTGGAGGTTATCGTTCTGGTCTCTGGAATATTTTTCCAGTAGTAGTACCATATACAGCCTTTTTAACACCAGCAGTTGAGACAAGCTCCAGTTTTTCTGTATTTTAATTCCCAGAGCTTTTGACTCTATCTCTAAAGCTCTGTCGTCTGGAACACTTACCTTCAGCAGATAAGAGCACCTGTCCTACCGCCTGTATGGCAACACACATTGCAAGACACCCTGTCTTCTGGTTAGAAGAGAAGGTTGTAAATTTTGCCCTGATTAAGTTTACCTAATTGGTATAAACATTGCCTCCTGTCTCCCCAGAAAATAGACCCAGTTCCTAGTGAGAGGTAACTTAGAATTCTGATGCTTGCAAGTAATCCTAGGTGGCAGATTTTAAGTTACTGATTGTGTGTTTTTAAGGGCAGGTAAGATTTTTAACAATTGGTATCCTTCCCAGTAATTCTGATAGAGAATGGTTATTCATTTGGAGTAAATGAGCTGAAAAACAGTTTTTGTCGCATTAGGTTTAACAGAGAATTGCGGTTCTACTGGTGATTCTGATTGCTGATTTGTTAGAAAATGCATATGAAAATTTAAACTGTTCTTTCTGGCTTTGAGTCAGCTGCGATGAAATAGTTACCTTATGTTCATAGGTGGGTACTAGGCTATTGGCCCTAGGGCCTATATAAGCCTAGCCAAAAAGGTACCCTGGCTTTCGCCACCCAACAAAGTTATTTTTCTGTGCCCCTGTCGAGCAGAACCACAGAAGTGATCCACGGGGTGAATTTCCTATTTCCCATCCAGTCGTCAAGAATTTTCTTGAAGAGTGCTAATGAGGAGCTTTGTTTGCTATAGATAGGTAGTTTGTTCCAGAGTATGGGAAGTCTCTGGGACAGGAATCTGTCCCTCCAGCATGTTCTGTTTATTGTGGTGACAAGGTTTAGGTCTCTAGAGCGTGTAGCTCGGAGGGATTGGGATTTCTTTAAGTGGAGCATGTGCAACAGCTCTGGGTCTAACATAGCTTTGTATGTTCGGTAGAGATCGCCTCTGAGTAGGCGATATGCAACAGAGTAAAGCTGGAGTTTTTTGAGACCGTCTGGGTAGGGCATCTGTTTGAGGCTGGTAATCCTCTTTGTGAGGTATTTCTGCAGCCTTTCCAGTTGTTGTAGATGTCTTGTGAGGTACATACCAAAAGGGGCATTGTACTCTATAATGGGTCTAATGAGTGACGAGTAGAGGGGAACAGTGACCTCTTTTTTTTTTTTCCTGGATGAGAAATGTTTTGTGATGAGGTGTGCCATGTAGAAAGATTTCCAGACTGCTGTGGCGATGTGATTATCAAAGGAGAGACTATTGTCCACCTGTGTCCTAAGGTCTCTTATCATACTTTTGGTGTTAAGTAGACTACTGCCTATGTGATAGTTCATGGGTACAGAGTTTTTACCAAAGAGGTGACAGTGCACTTTTTGGCATTGAGCTTGAGGCCATGGCTTTGACACGAGGCATCTGTCTCAGTGGGGCCCTTTTGTAGGATATCCACATCGTTAGGAGTTTCGATTATGGCCCCTAGTTTGCAGTTATCTGTGAACTTCGTTAGCTAAAGACCTTCTGTGTTAGCCTATACTTCAGAGAAGTAGATACCAAACAGGAGAGGACCCAGGCCTGAACCCTGTGGTAATCCACTTGTCACTGGTCTGAAGTCAGATTTGGAGTCTGCTGCTTTCACAGTGTGGGTTCTGTCAGTGAGCCAGTTGGCAACCCATCTTGTGACATAGGGATTTATACCTAGTTTAGTGAGTTTATCTATAATTTCAGAGTGGGGGATGGTGTCAAAAGCCTTGGCGAGATCTAGGTAGACTGTGTGAACCACCTTACCCTCATCTACGGCTTACCAATCAGGTTTAGGAGACATGATTTGCCTTTTGCAAACCGGAACTGGGTGGGGTCCAGAGTTTGGAGATTAACAATGTCTTTGTTTATAAGTTCCATGATGATACGTTCCATGGCCTTGCAGATCAGGCTCATCAAGCTAATGGGGTGGTAGTTCCCAGGGTCCGTGGTGGCTCCCCCTTTGTGGACTGGGATAACCGTCGTTGTGCGCCATTCAGTGGGCACAAAGCCTGAGGTGAGGCTATGATTGAACATGATACTTAGGTGGGGTGCCAGTTCTTTCTGTAGTTTGTGTAGAACACAGCCTGGGATGTTGTCAGGTCCCATGGATGCTGTGTTCTTGGCTTTGGAGAGGGTGGTGTTTACCTGTGCAGCTGTGCTTACAGGAACTTTGCATTCTTCCAGTTTAGAGATGGGCCGTTTAGGGGGTGAGAGGGGGATAAAGTTACCACTGAACCTATCTGCCAGGATGTTGGCAATATCAGTTGGTTCTGTATATTTAGTGCCATTGTGCTGTAACTCAGAGCAGATCTGAGTGTTGCCATTGAGATTCTTGACATAGCTCTCGAATGCTTTGTGGCTGTCTTTAGAATCGGCAGCAATTTTGTTTTCGTAACTAGCTTTGGAGGATTTTATGAGGGATCTCAACTTCTTACTGAGGCTGACCAGGGAGTTTCTCCAATCATAGGATTTTACTTTTTTTTTTTTTTTCTTCTTTTGTAGAGTTTGTTTATGGCAGGGGATCACCAGATTGGCTTCCTTTTTTTGGAGGATAGAATCTTGGTTCTGTTAGGGATAGCACGATCCATGTACTCGTGTAAGTGCTTCTAAAGTGTATTTTTGTAGGATTCAGTAGTCGTACCTTTATTGTCCGTCTGCATGGGTGTCATGAATATCTATTGATATTTGCAGTAGAAACTAAGGAGAACAGGATGAAACTATATTTATCAAGTACTTATTAAGTCTTGACATGGGTAATAACTTTACTGACATACAAGGATTCTTAGTTGAGTCTTTCGGCTTTTCCCGGTTAGGGGTCGCCACGGCGGAACTCTGGTCCGCTAATGATTGGTAGTTGATTTTTACGTGCCGAGTTACCAGCCCTGGCGCACAACCTTCAACGAAGGTACGCCCATTCACGCATGTCTCCACGCAGAAGACGCTCTAGCTGAGAATCGAATAGGACAGCGTCTTACTGTGAGGCGACAACGTTAGTGATTCCGACAATAGTATCAAACAGCAGTTCTAGTTTATGCAAATAAGTTTACTGATGCTACATTGTGGTTGAAAGTAAGAACTAAAGTGGGACATATGATTGGTTGGTCTTGGCTGTAGTGCCAAATAGCAGTTTTAATCTATGCAAATAAGCTTACTAAGGCTGCATTGCGATTGGAAATAACCATTGTGAAGTATACGATTGGTTGTCAACAGAACAGTAATTCTGTACCCTTAGTAGAACATAGAAGTATCTTGATTGGATATAATACCATTAGTTAGACAAATGATTGGCTAACATTAAAGCACCAATTGCAAGATCTTGTTCTCCTTAGCCCATGCAAATAAGTTCAGTGATGCTACATTGTGATTGGAAGTAAAAACCAAAGGAAAAAGGAAGTGACTAAAGCCTCATTATGATTTTTTTTTCAATGTTATCTAAACCATTGCTGGTCTTTTATATTACACGATCTGAAGAAGGAAGTTTATGCCGAAAGCGCTCATCGCATTTTTTGTTTTATCAGTAAAAGCTCATTTTCTTCTTAATCAAGTAGAACTTGCTTATTCTCTGCTGTGGTGACGTCTACAGGATGTTGCTTCTGTTTTCCCAGCCTGAGATGCTTCAGTGTGAATGGGCTATTTCACACTGTTGGTCAAGCAGTTGAAGTTTATGTCCTGCCCTTGGAGTGGGTGTTAGTTGAGCTATTTGACCCATGAAGGTGAAATATGGTGAAAAGTAAGGGTTCTATCATAGCATGATATGTTAGGTGAGAGTCTCATAAAGGCTCCCAAGACAATGAGTTGAAGCATCGATGTCTTAGTCAATCAGGACGAGTTAAGTGGCTTAAACTAAAGAGTTTTCTAGTTGGGAGTTTTTGGTGCCTTAGGTTGTATAGGATGCTTAGAGAGGTTAATTCCAAATGGCGGCAGTGTATTCGATGATGAGTTTGAGGGAGATGGGCAGGGAGTTTTTTGGACCCAGAAGAGATGCCACAACAGCCTATGTAAGGCAGAAGAACTGACTTTTTTCCCCCTCCTTTCCCTGCCCACAAGACTGTGCCCAATAGCTCCACTGCTTGCACCAAATCGTCCCATGTGTTCAACAGCAGAGGTACGATCCTTAGTGTCTTGTCGGTTTCTGCCCATGAATCTTCCATCAGCTCATCCAATCCTCAGCAAGAATCTAGTGGTAGACAGTGGGTCAACCTTCTGGTCAGGCCGGGTGACCTACCTTTTCCCCTAATGGGAGCACAAACCCCCTTTCCTGTGGTGTTCTTACAAGCTCCACTGTAGCTGGTCTTTTGATTAGAATTCAGTATACAGAGGCAAAATTATTTTTGTCTTACTGTGCAATTTGCACATGGCAGTATAGACTTTACTATATCCAAGCTCCATGGGGCAAATAACTAATGCAGCAACCAGGCATCACCCATGTAGTAGGACAGACTATAGTCCCCCCCCCCAAGATGAGTGAGTTTGCAGTGTCTACTTACTCCCACCCTTCTTTGCCAGCTCCTGCCCGTGCCAAGGCTGTTCAAACTCTGGTTATTTGCACTATGGTCAGGGCCTTATCCATCTGCACTACTGCACTGGCTTAGGTAGAAGGACTTTGACAACAACTGAGACATGGTGGTCAAAAGACTACTCAATGTCAAGATGGGTACATGGATCCATAATAAATTGGGTCTGTTTAAAGAGGAATGCCAGCAATGTAATAAGGAGATGGGGGGTTTAGCAAAGGGAGCTATACTAACCATCTTATCTTTTAGGGCAAGGGAATTTGACAGCTGTTTGAAGGTAGTTTCTGCAAGTGTCAGTAGCAAAAATGGTTACGCTGAAAATCACTTTCGGAGAACTATGAATTTCTACTCCCCACTTTTGTGCAACTGTGGAGCTTGTGTACGTAAAAGTTAGGGTGTTATGGGGGGTTATTTTTAGTTTGCATAAAGTGATTTTCATTTTACCTGCTTTGCATTACTGATGGTCACAGAAATGTAATTCATAGAGTCATCATGCTTCTTGTTTTCAGGTCACTGTTAGCGCAGCAGATGTAGGTCTGATACAGGCTTTCTGGAAAATTGTCCTTTGAATTGGAAGCATTTCTAATTTTATTACTGGCTTTGCACTTGAGTTGTAAGTCTGAGGGTCTCTGAATACTTCTAAGTCATGTTTATAGTGTGTAGGGAGGGAAATTTTTACAAGAGTCAAACTTCTTTTTATGTAGAGCTGCTCTATAGTGGCATTTCACTGGCTTAGTTTTGTTACTGTTACGGATGATGGGAGTAGCATCTTAAAGGACTGGCACCCTGAGAAGCATCATAGTATGCTGATACAAGAGCAGCATCATGAATGGTTTGCACAGCACAATTTGCTAGCTGTGCTTGAAGTACTGTTTTTTTAATATATATCAGATGGTTCTTGTGTTATGGGTGAGGGTAACAGCTAGATCAGATTTAACCAGAGAGATTGAGACGGTTGGGATGGAATCAGGAGGAGAATGCTTTTTAAGGATGAGGTCAGAGTTTAGTAAACTTTTTGGGGGTAGGAACAGTTTGCACTGGGGAGTTGGAATTTAAAAAAATCAAAGAATCTCTTGCCATATTTATTGGAGGTTGTATAAATTGCCCCCTTAATCACATGGAAAACTTAGTCTTCCATAAAAATAGTACTGGGCTTGATGAGTAGTTTATCAAGTTGACTTTAAGTAATCAGTATGCTCTATAGGACACATGGAAGGGGACCTACAGTTATTGGTGTGGTAGGCTGGTTTATTGAGCTACACAAGGACCTGTAAAAGTTCTAGGTTTATGTAGTGCAATAATAGCTGTGAAGTGAGTAGTTGCTTAATAAATAATGGATATGCCCTACTACAGTTCAGTGGTACTGTGTATGTGGTGGGGGCAATAACCTGGTAAGGAGGGAGAGCGTCATTGTTCTGAAATTTATATCTTTAAGGGAGAGGTGAGCCAATAATGCCAACATGTTGTGCATTAAGCTTCTAACACTGTACAGAGCAACCCTTGTATCGTTCAAATTGGTGTTTTCTATGTAGGTATGCTGGTGAGATGAACTTTTCCAAATAAATGCACTATGGGGGGGGCAGAATCTGTTGCCAGGATATGAAACCTGTGAACAGGCAAGTTCAGCCTGTCCTTGGCAAAGTGTGAGGGTCTAGACACCACCTGGTCCAAGTGGGAAGGTCTAGATACCACCTAGTCCAAGGCATATGCACACTGAGTCCCCACCCCTACCCACCACTTTCTTAGACAATGTTATCAACCCAGTTATTTATTGTAGCCAATTATATCTTTGAATTTGAACATTATTCTTGGATTGGGAGGAATACTACTCAACACTGCTGGTTCACCATTTTAGAAACCTAGGCGATGAGATCAGATTCATGTCTATCCATCAAAGGTGGTCTTGATGAATGCAAATCAACCAAGACCAGTTCAAAACGGCCTTAAGTGAACATTGAAACTTTTTTTGTTTTTTGCAAAGGGCAAGCCTCCCTGCTTGCACCCCCCCATTCCTCCTAGAATTATTTATAGCAGTTCTACCTTTTTCTCCGCTGTTGTGCGACCTCTGTCTCCATTTTTGTCAAAGGCGGTTTTGGCAAGCTGACTTTGATTTCTTTGCATTTGCTGAAATCGCCTTCAAATTGATGTGCCCCTTACATTTTGTCTCATTTCTGTTAAAGTTAACTGCCTAAAGTCACTCACTCACATGTGGACAACAACAAGAGTGTACTGTGTTTAGTATGATGACATGTCTTGAGAGCCCTTGCAGCATTTGTGATCTCAGCACCAGAAAGACAGCCGACAGTAACACTGTTCTTATCTAGTTCGGTAAGTTCTGTCAGAATCACTTAATAACCAGGACTTTAAGGTTAGAAGCAAGCTGTGTGATCTTGGGGGGGGGGGGGGGGTTCAGGCTTGGAGTCATGGTGATTTCTTGTAGTTTTATGTGAGGGTGTAGGTATAGATTTGTCAGTATGTGATTGAGCTCTTTGTGATTCCCTGGGGAGGCATAAATGAGGATTTTTTTTAACTGCTTCAGTTTAGGGTGGTGCAGTGGTGTACGACTTTGCTAACAGTGGTGGCATTATAGGGATATACCTCCAGGACAAATTAATAAATGCATCTCTCACAGGAAGAGATGGAAGTATTTAGAAGTAGTGTTTTTTTGGTAAATATGAGGCATTTCCTATACTGCTTGCAACACTATGGTGCTAACATTTTTGTTGCATTTAGTTAAATAGTTCTGAGAAGTTCAGGGATTGGAACAAATAGTGTAACTTTTATATGGCTATAAGCAAGCTTTACAAGAGATGCAGGGATTGTTATTCTTCCCAGAAACTTGCATTTGCAAAGGGAGAAGGGAATAAAATGGAGATCACTATAGTTTTCCAGTAAACATTTACTGTGGTGTTTTGTCAGAATTGATTAAATGTAAATTTCCATTGGCAGACTTGAACATTATTAGGTAACAACAACGCTATTTAGAATTTACTGAACTGTTATCTGATGTGTCTGTTAATAGCTATCTTTGTCTTCCTCCCTTAAAGATCCATATTAATTCATTTAGTGTGCCTTTTTTCAGGATCTAGATGCAGCTCATATTGGGTTTATAATATTAGTTAAAGTGTTATAGGACGTCTGATAAATGTATGCAGTGGTTTAATATTCTAACTTTTGACCTTGAGCAGTTGAACTTTGCAGCTACTGATAAAGTGCCAGAAGCACATTATGACTTCCTCTAGATAAGAATTTGAACATTTTTTATACCATAGAAAAAATAATTATTATTTGACATGTATTGGGTTCTGTTCTTAAATATCTTGTATGTAGTTAGGCTGCAGGCAACTTCCATTTTGGAAGATTTTTCTTTGGAGGACAAAGATAGATGTGCTGAATACTACAAACTTGCGGTCACATTTATCAATGTGTATATCATAGGGCTATTTACAGTTTTAAATGTCTTGTTTATGGATTTGTGCCCAGGAGAAGAGATTGGCTCAGGGGTGGTCATTTTCATAGAAGGTAATTGCCCAAAGTTGGAATTATCTTGGGGAAGCTCTGTTGAGATTAGTATAACCATATGGTCCCTACTGTTGCGTCAAGCTCAGTGCAGTAAACATTTCCTTTAAAAGATGTGTTGGAGGTGGGGCTTTTTAAGAGAGGATAGAGTATTAGATAACATAGAAAGAGGCTCAAGAGCACAGCTCCGGTCATAAAGCCCTCCATATTATAAAGAGTTAAATAAATGACTTCTAGAGCATCTGTGTGTTTGTGGTGTGTCATCCTTTTCCTCTTCACCTGTCTGTGTCTGCCAGAGCAAACTAATGTATATTGTATAGTTGACAAGAAAAAAAAAAAAGGTGTTAGTAATTGGAGGCTAATGTCAGTGTTAAAGCAACTGAAGTATCCTCTCTTCTCCCCTAGTCTTGTGAGCTTGGATTCTGTGAGAAGAATGCCTGGATAGATGCTTTCGAGCAGATACATAGAGGTAGACCATGACTAGCATTTCATTCTTGAGGTGCTGTTGATACCTCACTGGGAAATATAGGTTGCAAAAATGTTGGACCAGAGAACATAATGTTATAGTTAGACCATGATCAAGATACCCTTTTTATACTTTTCCCTCCTCCTCCTGTTATATCAAAGGCTCTGGCTGATTGAGTCTAATGGTGCCAAGTTGGCTGAGACAGACTTGCTTCTTTGCTTGTATTGTCCCAAAAAATGTTTTCTTTTCTTTTGCCCCTTGGGTTGGATTTATTGTGCCAACAAAGAAAAACTCTGTACTCCACTATTCACAAGCTCCACTTGATAAAGTGGATGTTTTTCATGTTTCACTGTTGCAGTCATCACACTTGGGTTATCCTGCCAGGGGTAGCCCTCAGTCGGCCCAAATACCAGAGGCTTAGTATTTCTGCGTCGGTTGCTGTTGCTCCTGACGTCAGGTCGTCAGTAGTATAAAATCAGGCAGTTGACGACATTGCATCAGTCTTTCTTGCAGAGGAGCCCAAAGCAGAAGCAGTTTGCACGAGTGCCGGTCGGCCGCTACCTGTTTTCATTTCTGAAATTGAAGTTGCAGTTCGCACGAATGGCGGTCTGCCGCTACCTGTTTTCATTTCTGAAATTGAAGTTGAAGTCTTCTAAAGCTAAGTACCCCATTGGGGATCTTTTTTTCTTGCTCTAACCGATGTCAGAAAAAGTTAACAATTGTCTCGCCTGTGGAAAGCAAATACCACACCAAGATTTCCATTCTTACTGCATCACCTGTTTAGGCCCAGACCACGATGTCACTCGCTGTCGGTTTTGTGCTTTGTTCAACACCAGAACTATATGTCGTCGGGCCCTTATCGTAGCTAAATACTTTCGCTCTCGATCTCCATATTCCAAAATGGCTTCAGTAAGCCATCCGACTACTGATCTTCTGAAAAAACAAAAGGATAAAGACAGAGAGAGACCGTACAGGTCCAAAACTGCCGACGACGCTTCCGTTAAGCTAGTCGCTAGTTCGCCAGTACTCAGTGAGGCTCTTTCGAAGCACCTGATGGCCGCTTGTACGGATTCGCATGCCACTACTGAGACCCATTCGGAGTCTGGTATGCCATGAAACTCTTCTTTTGACTAAGGATCCAGCGGATGTCTCTACCTTGGATGGGTCCGGAGCCGCTGAGCAGGCACTGGCTTCCGAGGAAGATGTTCTTCGTGTTTCACTGTTGCAGTCATCACATTTGGGTTATCTGCCTGCAGGTAGCCCTCAGCCGGCCTGAATACCAGAGTCTTGGATTCCTGCGTCGGATGCTCTCTCTTCTTCCATGACGTCAGGTCGTCAAGGGTATAAAACATGCAGCAGATCCCATTACATCAGTCTTTCTTGCCGCATGGTGCCTGAAGCAGAAGCAGTTTGCAAGTGCCGGTCGGTCGACTCCTGAAATTTTCATTTTCGAGTTTCAATACTGAAGTCTTCAGAAAAGCTAAGTACCTCATTGGGAGTCCTTTTTCTTGCTCTTAACCAATGTCAGTAAAAGTTGACAATTGTATTACCTGTGGAAAGCAAATACCTCATAAAGATTTTCTTTCGTATTGCATTCCTTGCTTAGGCCCAGACCACGACGTCCCTCACTGTCTGTTTTGTGCCTTGTTCAACCCCTGAGCTATTCGTCGTCTGTCTATATTTGCAGCAAATTATTTTGGTACTCGGTATAACTATCCAGAAATGGCTTTTATAAGCCATCCGACTACTGATATTCCGAAAAAACATAAGGATAAAGACAGAGACAGACTGTATAGGTCCAAAACTGCCGACAACGCTTCCGTTAAGCTAGTCGCCAGTCCGCTGGTACTCCAGTGAGGCTCTTTCGCAGCCCCTGATACCCACTACTTCAGATTCACAGGACTCTACTGAGACTCATTCGGAGTCCGGTATGCCACGAGATGCTTCTTCGACTATGGAACCTGCGGATGTCTCTACCTTGGATGGGTCCGGAGCCGCTGTTCAGGCACCGGCTTCTGAGGTTGTATTCAGGCCTACATACTTGCATTTTAAACCGATGCCATCTTCTTCATCCAGGCCTAAAACTCGACCCACGCCTAGAAAACAGATGTCCACACGCAGTGGTCAGGCCCATATGCCTAAAAAACAAATGCTTAGAATGGCCGAAGACCTTTTTACATTAATTAGGGGATGCCAGCCTTCCCTCTCTGAGACCTAGAACTTATTTTCCTTCTGATCAGGAATCTGATATTTCTGTTTTTTCTGATTACCATTATTTGCCCCTATCTACCTATGAGGATTCTGATACAGAGGATTCCATTCCCTCTGCTTCCCCTCCAGAAGATTTTTCTTTTGGTGAAACCTTGCACACTCTCTTAGGGAGCATTTCCAATGGGAAAGCCAGGATTACTATGACTCCAAAAAGAGGCTTAGGGAATTCTTACTCCTCCCTCAACACAGGCCTTTAGCTGTCCCGCCTGTTCTAGACATAGTGGATGATGCTTTCTTGGACTCTAACATTTCCCCAGACACTTTACCTCCAGGCTCCCAGAAAACCTGACATGTATTGCAGAGTACCTGACTCTCACAAGTTCCTCTTCAAGAATCCTACTGCGGATCCAGAGACCATTTCCCAAAGACCAAAGGGCATTAAGGCTACTGCTGCCAAAACCCCTACCCCTTCTAATAGAGATTCTAGAGCCTTGGACAGATGGGGTAAGAAGGTATATACTTCTGCTACATTGGCCATTAGGGCTTTAAATTGCCAGCTTCATATGTTAAAAGTACCAGCAGCATATTGTGGGACTACTTAAAACAGAAAATGATGTTGATTCCTGACTGTGCTGAACACAGAATTACAGGATTTAATGCATTCGGCAGAAAAAGTTGGTAAACATATTTTGCAATGTGGTTTTGATTCTTTAGAAGCATCTTGCAGGGCTGCTGTCACTAGGTCTGTACTTAGAAGGCATGCTTGGCTTAAGGAGCAAAACTTGCCAGATCATGTTAAAGCTAAATTACTGGATGCTCCCTTAAACCAAGACCACCCATTTGGCAACAAAGCAGAAGAAGTCCTCAAAAAGATGACGGAAAAAGCTACATCTATGCAAACTGTTAAAGATTTCCTGCAAGTATAGCCTCCCAGATTTAGTAGGCATTGGCCTTCAAAGAATTGGTCCTTTCCAGCCTCTTCCAGGCCTTCTCAGTCCAAACCCCAGCAGACCACCTAGGTTACAGTCTCAGGCTACGCAAAGGCCTAAGCAGTGGGGGGCTCCCACTTCCAAAGCAGGGAGTAGTAAGACACCCCCCTACGGGAAAATGGCACAATGACAAACTTAACCCTTCCAAGCCCTGCTCAGCTGCCTGCTCCCTTGGGAGGATGCTCGCCCTGCATGCAGAAAACTGGGAACTTATTACCCAGGATAAATGGGTTTTGAATATAGTTTCCCAAGGATACAGATTCCACTTCCACACCCTACCAACCCCAAACGGTTGGCCAGACTTACCCCCAAATCAGTGGGCAGAGGCTCAACAGCAGGTTCTCGCTCTTCTAAGTATCAGGGGTGTTCAACCTGTCCCAGCAGAAGAAAGGGGACAAGGTTTTTATTCAAGACTTTTCCTGGTACCCAGTAAAGACAGCTCCTGGCGTCCTATCCTGGACCTTTCTATTCTAAACACTTTTTTGGTAATCCCAAAATTCAAGATGCTAACACTTCAACAGCTGCTTCCTATGATATGCAAAGATGCCTGGTTGGCAACCTTAGACTTAAAGGAAGCTTACCTGCACATTCCAATAAGGGAATCTTGCAGGAAATACCTAAGCTTCAGGGCAGGCTCCATGCGCTTTCAGTTCTCTGCACTTCCCTTTGGCTTATCTACTGTGCCCAGGGTATTCACAAAGTGTCTAGCTCCAGCCATTGCATTTTGCAGGCAGAGAAATATTCAGATATACCCATACTTGGACGATTGGCTGATTCAGGCAGAAAGACAGGAATTGCTATTAAAACATCTGACATTCGTAAAGAAACTTCTAAACTCACTGGGGTGCACCATAAATGAAAAGAAATCTCACTTAGTACTCTGCCAACAAATTGTATTCCTGTGAGCAAGCTTGAATACAACTTCCCAGATGGCTTTACTCATTCCAGAAAAACAAGTTTATTTGACAACCTCTTCAAACTACTGGCCGCAAAGACCCAGCTATCTGCAAGGAAAATTCTGCAGGCCCTGGGGTTCATGGCCTCTTGCATTCTACTAATTCCATATGCAAGACTGCATATGAGGAAACTCCAATTGTATCTAAAAAGCCTATGGTGTCAGCATTCTCAGGACCTGGAATTAATGATTCCTATCATTCCTTGTATAAAGACAGAGTTCCTTTGGCCTGCCGCCCAAGCCCTAACAACAGACTCATCAGACTATGGATGGGGGGGCTCACTTGGCAGGGCAGTGCATTCGGGGCAAATGGAACCCGACCTGCATATCAACCAAAAAGAAATGTTAACTGTACAGAATTCCCTGACAGCCTTCAAGGACCACATTCTTCCAGGACAATTATTGGTAAAGACAGACAACACCACAGTTATGTGGTACATAAACAAGCAGGGGGGAACCCAATCGTACCCTCTCTGCTGACTAGCCATGGCTCTGTGGAGCACAGCCTTGAGCTACCAAGTGCACCTACAAGCTCAATTCCTGCCAGGCAAGCTAAATTCACTGGCAGACTACCTAAGCAGAAATCTCATGGACCCACACAGATGGAAACTGGAACCAAAAATATTCAACCTCTTGAGGAACAAATATGGGACTCTAGACATAGACCTGTTTGCCTCCCCTTGAACTACCAATTGGACAAATTCTGCACAAGGACTTCTCACAGTCAAGCTTGGAAAGTGGATGCCCTGTCCTTTACCTGGGAAAGCCTCTCAGTTTATGCCTTTCCCCCTCTGCCTCTCCTCTCGAAGGTTCTGCTAAAGATCAAACAGGACAAACCAAGGACAATACTGATTGCACCAGACTGGCCACGCTAGCACTGGTAACCCCTTGTGCACAGTATGACACTGCTGGAACCATGGCACCTGCCTCAGACCCCTTCCCTGCTGTCCCAGCAGGCGGGCCAGATTCTGCACCTTAAGCTTCAAACCCTGAACCTTGCAGCCTGGCTAATTCCTTGAGCTCTCCTCTAGCATCCCTCAGTAAGCAGGTGATGGATGCCATTCTAGAGGCAAGGAGGCCTAGTACTAGAAAATCCTATGCTGAAAAGTGGAAAAGATACTGTTCTGGAGCCAGACTCAGGGGATGGGCACAACGGTGCCCATCTTACCTCATATTCTTCAGTACTTAACAGAAATGCTCCACAAGGGCCTATCCTTCTTGTCAATTAAAATTCATGCCTCTGCCATTTTAGCACATTATAATACTGAACCATCCATCTTCTTTCACCCCCTGCTAAAGCAATTCCTCAGAGGGGCCAAAAATTGAAGAACCCCCCAGGAGAGCCCCTACTCCAGCCTGGGACCGTAACTTTGTATTGGAAAAGCCCACTCTCCCTCCTTTTGAGCCAGCTGCAACTGCAGAGTTGAAATTCCTTTCTTGGAAAACAGCCTTCCTTCTAGCCATCACTTCAGCAAGAAGAGTGTCTGAATTACAGGCCCCCATGGCAATGGAGCCCTTCATTATCTTCCATGCAGACAGGGTTTCCCTCAGGACTAGTCCTTCCTTTATGCCCAAGGTGGTGTCTAGTGTGGCCCTTAATCAGTCCATTCATTTGCCTACCTTTTTCCCCGAATCCACAATACAAAGGAGAATGAATACTGCACTCTATGGACATGCACAGACAACTTAGATTTTATTTGGACAGGACTAAGCCTCTCAGAAAGTCTGAACAGGTGCTAGTTGGCTTTGCTGCAAGGGCAGAGGGGAAGGCCATTTCAAAGCAAACCATTTCTAAGTGGATAGCCCATTGCATTAATTTTTGCTATAAGCACCATGAAAAACGTACCCCACAGGGGATAAGATCACATTCCACCAGGGCGGCATCTACCTCTACAGCCTTTCCTCAGAGGTGTCCCTACCAAGGACATCCTAGAAGCTGCTACCTGGAGCTCTGTACATACCTTTACCAAGCATTACCACATGCCTATTTTTTCTAAATCCAGAGCTAGTTTTGCCACTGCAGTCTTGCAGGGTTTAATAGCTGGCCCTAATGCTCTCTAACTTCCTCCTCCCTTCCTTAACTTTGGGAATCAATCCAAATGTGATGACTGCAGCAGTGAAACAAGAAGAACATAGTACAGTTGTGTACACTTAGCATAAATGTAGATGTTCGAGTGTATTCACTGTTGCAGTCCTGGTTACCCTCCCTCCAGCCTCCTGACTTATCTTGGCTGTACCTTTCCTTCTTGTGTGGTGTATTTAAGCTTTCTGGTGTATTTGCTTTTTGTTGTAGGGGTACCATAACATATAATTATTTCCCATTGTGGGGGCACGTGACATCTGGGGCAAGAAAAACTGATGTAATGGCGTCGGCTGCTTGTTTTATACCCCTGACGACCTGATGTCATGGAAGAAGAGACAGCATTCGACGCAGGAATCCATGACTCTGGTATTCTGGCCGTCTGAGGGCTACCTGCAGGCAGATAACCCAAATGTGATGACTGCAACCGTGAATACACTCTAACATCTACATTTATGGTAAGTGTACACTACTGTACTTTCTTCACACTACTGATATTCGACACAAACTGACAGCTTCTTTCGTGTCTTCAGTTCTTTCTAAAACCACGAGTTTCTAAGGCCCAGGGTACGAACTATGCCTAAAAAAACGACGATCCATGCTCAAGCACTTGCTTCCATGCCTCAATCTCAAATGCTTAAAATGGCAGAATACCTTATGCTTATTAGGGGAAGCCAGCCTACCCCTTCTAAAAGAAAGAGGGATTTGTCCCCAGCAGCTTTGTCTGACTAGGAGTCCGATGACTCTGAGGTGTCTGAATGTGAAGACATGCCCTTGTCTGCTTATGTGGATTCAGATGCAGAGGAATCCATTCCTTTTGCCTCTCCTGCAGAGGATTTTTCTTTTGGTAAAACCCTACATACTTTGAGAGAGCATTTCCATTAGGAATGTCAGGATTATCCTTAGTCCAAAAAGAGACTCATGGAATTCTTAGATTTACCACAGCACAGACCCTTAGCTATTCCTCCTGTCCTGGATGTTGTGGATGTTGTTTTCATGGAATCCAGTTTAACTCCTGACACCCTACCACCTGCTCTCAGGAAACTTGACAGGTATTAGAGTCCCTGACTCTCAAAATGTCTTTTCAAAAATCCTACTGCTGACCCAGAGGTCATCTCCCAAGGACCTAAGGTAATAAAAGCAACCAGAGGCAAGAATCCCACCCCCTCGAACAGGGATTCCCGAGCTTTAGACAGATGGGGTAAAAAAGTATACACCTCTACAACTCTCGCCATTCGAGCACTAAATTGTCAGTTCCACATGTTGAAATTATGTACCTTTCCAGCTTGTACAGAAAAAGAGCTTATGCACTCTGCAAACCAAGTTTCTAAGCACGTCTTGCAATGTGGCTTTGATGCCCTAGAAGCATCCTGCAGGGCAGCAGTCACAGGTTCTGTGCTTAGAAGGCATGCTTGGCTTAAGGAACAGACCCTGCCAGACCATGTAAAATCAAAATTATTGGACGCACCATTGAACAAAGACAATTTGTTTGGTACCAAGGCAGAAGAGGTTTTAAAAAAGATGGAAGAAAAGGCTGCATCTATGCAGACAGTTCAAGGCTTTTTGCAAATCCAGCCTCCGAGATTCCGTAGGCATTGCCTCTCCAAGCGCTGGTCCTTACCAGCCCCCTCAAGGCTGGCTCAGACTAGACCTAGGGGAAGTAGACCCTCTAGACAGCAGGCCCAGGGAATGCAGAGATCTAAGCAGTGGAGTACCTCCACTTCAAAAACAGGGAGTGCTAAGCCACCCCTTATGGAAAGTACTCACAATGACTTTTCAACTCCACCCCTTACCTCTGCCCACCTGCTTGTGGCCCTAGGAGGAAACCTTGCCTCCCATGCAAAATCTGGGCCTCCATCACCAGCGACTGATGGGTCCTCAACATAGTGTATCCAAAAAACACACGAAAGTCACCACACGTCAAGATTTAATGAAGCTTTCAGGTCTACACCCTTCCTCAGCATATAAAAAATACATCCATTCATTACTTTTAAATAGAGGATTAATTCTATCACATGATTAAGCCAGCCATAACTTAAAGGAACATGAACAATTAACCTATCCTAAGCATTAGCTAAAATCTAACTTTTATAAACATTCATTAAAAACATTCATTAAAAAGATTGTTATAAATACAAATCAAAATTTACATATACAATATAAAGTATAAAAATATAGACAGTATGTAAACATATAGAAAATAGCAGAGCTACAGACATTCAAAGATATTGTTTTTGCCTATTTATCAAAATTGGTTTTATACTAACAGCACTATTAAGACCAGGTGGTTTATCTGCTTGTAAACGAACTATCCATTCATATTCCCTTGTTTGTAGATAGTTATCTAGATCACCTCCCCTTGATCCCAAAATTAACACACAAATAACTCTAAATTTGAAAGTGTGGTCTGGAAGTCCATCACATGCCTATATAACCCATTTGATTCAACTTTTCTTTTCATTTCAGACTTGTGCTCTATTATTCTATCCTTTAATTTCCTACATGTTTTTCCCACATAAAATACATTGCATTGTGTGCACGTTGCTAAATAAACTAATTTTGTCGTATTGCAGTCAGCCCTACATTTAAAGGTGAATTCTTCATTTGTTAAGGGATGCTGAAAATATCCTATTGTTTCATCCACACAGCAAGTGCAATTATGACACTTATATGTTCCTATTTTAGTTGGTATATTTTTTGGAACATCAATAAAATCTTTATAACAGAGCATCTGTTTTATCGATTGCCCATTCCTGTAGGCAAATCTCGGTGTCAAACCCAGAATGTCCCTCAATTCCGGTTGGGCCATCAATATCACCCAGTTCTTTTCAATAATCTTACGAACTTTTATGGTGTTGGTATTATAACTTGTAACAAATCTTACAGCATTATCTTTTATTTTATTTTCACCACCTTCTGTTGTTTGATCTTGATGTTCCGTATTTGTAAATCCAAAAATAGGTTTATATATACTTTTTCTTCCTCGTATAACCTCATCATATACTTGATTTACATCTGTTAACAAATAACCACTTTTCACAAATTCATCCTTCATTTTATTAATCTGCTCTATAAAGCTATTTTCCTCAGTAGTAAGTCTACTAACCCTTATTAATTGCGACTTTAAAATTCCCTTATAGATGTGTGGTGGGTGCATACTGTTCATCTTAAGATATCTTTCAGCATATACTTCTTTCTTATGTACCCTAGTTCCTACTCTATCATGCTTTTTCTGAATACTCACATCTAAAAAAACTATCTCATGTAATGAGTATTCCATTTTAAACTCAAAAAAAATCTGTAGTACTATTCAGATACTGCACAAAACTCTCTAATTCAAATACTGTCCCTCTCCACGTAAAGAAACAATCTACAAATCTACAATAACTATTTAACAAGTGGCTAAATCTATTCGTGTCATTCATTACATATTCCTTTTCCCAAATATATAGCACCATGTTGGCAAAACTGTTGGCCACTGATGTTCCCATGGCCACCCCATTTAGTTGTTGATATGGCGTTCCATCAAAAATAAAAATATTTTTTGTCAACACCAACTCAAGTAATGAACATATATTTTCTATCTCACGTGGCTGAAGCATAGATTCCATCGTTAACAATTTTCTAATGGCATCTATTCCATATTTTATCGGGATGACTGTAAATAATGATGCTATATCTAGTGTAACTAGCAAAAAGTTCATCCCTGCTTCATTTCTTCTATACCACGTATCTAGCTTTTCCAAATAATGAAGTGTATCCTTTAGTATGGTAGTACACTTGGGTAAAACATAGTGTCCCAGGGTTGCACAATTTATTTCCACACACTGACAACCCCAAAAGGGTTCACAGATCTTCCTTCAAACCAGTGGGTAGATGCCCAAAACCAAGTTCATTCACTGCTCTCCATGAGGGCAATGAAGCCTGTTCCTGCAGATCAGATAGGCCAAGGTTTCTGTTCCGGACCTTTCCTGGTACCCAGAAAAGAGGGCACCTGGCACCCAATCCTAGATCTATCAATTCTAAACATCTTCCTGGTGATTCCAAAATTCAAAATGCTCTCCCTCCAGCAGCTTCTTCCTATGCTATCCAAAGATACTTGGTTAGCCACCCTAGACCAAAAAGAGGCCTATCTGCACATCCCAATCAGGGATTCTTGCAGGAAATATCTACGTTTCAGGGCAGGATCTGTGCACTTTCAGTTCTCTGCACTTCCCTTTGGTTTATCCACTGCTCCCAGAGTTTTCACAAAATGCCTGGCTCCTGCCATTGCCTTTTGCAGAGAAAGAAATATCCAAATTTACCCCTACTTGGATGACTGCCTGATTCAGGCAGATGGTCAGGAAAAGCTGTTACAGCACCTGACCTTTGTAAAGGACCTACTGACCTCACTGGAGTACACTGTAAACGAAAAGAAATCCAAACTAGTCCCGACTCAAAAAAATTGTATTCCTGGGAGCAAGCCTTGACATAGCATCCCAGATGGCATTCCTTACTCAAGAAAAACAAGCCTGTCTGACAGGCTACTTCTCTCAACTAACCACCAGAACTCAGTTATCTGCAAGGTAAATCCTGCAAGCTCTAGGGTTCATGGCTTCCTGCATTCTACTCGTTCCATATGCCAGACTGCATATGAGGACACTTCAGTAGTACTTAAAAAGTCTTCGGTGTCAACACTCTCAGGACCTGGAAACTGTCATACCTATGATACCTTGTCTATGGAAAGACTTTCTTTGATGGGCAGCAGCATGCAAAAACAACAAGGGCTTTCCCTTTTCACAATCCCATACCGCCCAGACCCTACCACAGACACATCTGACTGTGCCTGGGTGCGCACCTGGACGGCAGGTGTATTTAGGGCCACTGGAGCCCAAATCAAATACATCTGCACAGCAACTGTTCAGCACGCTCTGACAGCTTTCAGACCCCTACTCTCTCTGGGGACTCTACTAATCAAAACAGGCAATACCACAGTGATGTGGTACATCAACAAGCAGGGAGAAACTCACTCTTATCCACACTGTAGGCTAGCCATGAACCTTTGGCACAGGGCTTCAGCAATGCAAATTCACCTGCTAGCACAATTTCTGCCAGGCAGCCAAAACTCACTGGCAGACAACTTAAGCAGAAATCTTATAGACCCACACGAGTGGCAATTAAACCACAGCACCTTCAGCCTTGTAACCCAGAAATGGGGTACCCCGAAGGTGGACCTATTTGCCTCCAACAACAACCACCAGCTCAGCAAATTCTGCACCAGGGAACCTCACAGCAATGCCTGGAAAGTGGATACCCTATCCTTCCTCTTGATCTATGCATTTCCCCCTCTACCTTTTCTTTCAAGGGTACTACTCAAAATAAGGGAGGAAAAGCCAAGAGCAATCCTGATTGCCCCAGACTGGCCACGCCAACACTGGTGTCCACTACTGCGCAGTCCGTCACTGCTACTTCCAAGGTACCCCCCCCCCCTCAGATCCCAACTTTCCTGACCCAGCAGAATGGAGAATTCTTGCATCCACAATTGCAGACCCTGAACCTGGCAGCCTGGTTTATTCCCTGACCTCTCCTCCAGTGGCCAGCCTAAGCAAGCAAATCCTGGACGTTATACGTCAGGCCAGATGTCCCAGCACTAGAAAATCCTATGCTGACAAGTGGAAAAGGTATTGCCCCTGGATCTAGGCTAAAGGAGCTGAACCAGCACAGCCCTCCCTACCTCTCATCCTGGCTTACCTAGTAGACCTACTTTACAGGGGCCTATCATTCTCTTCTATTAAGATTCATGTCTGTGCCATCTCTGCTCATTACAGCACAGAGCCCACCTCTCTTTTCTCACCCTCTCATCAAACAGTTCCTAAGAGGGGCTAACAATTTAAGGACACCCAGAAGAGCTCCTACCCCAGCTTGGGACCTTTAACTTTGTGTTGGAAAAGCTCACACTTACTCCACTTTGAGCCTGCAGCTTCAGCAGGGTTAAAATTCCTCTCTTGGAAAACAGCCTTGCTTCTGGCCATCACTTCAGCTAGAAGAGTAGTGAGCTACAAACACTCATGGCTGTGGAACCCTTCATCATTTTTCATGCTGACAGGGTCTCCCTCAGGACTAACCCAACTTTCATGCCTAAAGTGGTGTCCAGTGTGGCTCTCAACCATTCTATTCATTTGCTCACCTGCTCACCTTTTTCCCTAAATCTCAAAATAAGGGGGAAAGGATCTTGCACTCTTTAGATGTGCACAGACAGCTCAGATTCTACCTGGATAGGACTAAGCCCTTTAGGAAAACTGACCAGTTACTAGTCAGCTTTGCAGCAGGGGCGGAAGGCAAGGCCATATCCAAACAAACCATTTCCAAATGGATAGCACACTGTATCCAGTTCTGTTACAAATACCATGGGAAACCACCTCCTCAGGGGGTCAGAACACATTCCACAAGGGCAACCTCCACCTCTGCAGCCTTTCCCAGAGGGGTCCCTACCAGGGACATACTGGAGGCTGCAACATGGAGTTCTGTTCATACCTTCACCAAGCATTACCACCTGCCTATCTTTTCCAAATCCAGGGCAGGCTTTGCAACCGCAGTCTTGCAGGGCATACTAGCCAGCTCCAACTCTTCTTGACTGCCTCCACCCTTTACTTCAGCTTTGGGAATCAACCCAAGTGTGATGACTGCAACAGTGAAACACGAAGAACATAGTACAGTTGTGTACACTTACCATAAATGTAGATGTTCGAGTGTATTCACTGTTGCAGTCCTGGTTTCCCACCCTCCATCCCCCTTGTCTCTCTCACTCTCTCTTCCTCACTCATTACAGGGATTTTTTGGTATTTACTTTCTACTGGTGGTGTTCTTCCACCATAACCTAGCTCCCTGTTTGGGGCCTCCTGACATTTGGGGAAAGAAAAACTGAATTAATGGTATTGATTGCCTGATTTTATACTACTGACGACCTGACGTCAGTCCTGGAGCGACAGCAACCGACGCAGAAATACTAAGCCTCTGGTATTCGGGCCGACTGAGGGCTACCCCTGGCAGGATAAACCCAAGTGTGATGACTGCAACAGTGAATACACTCGAACATCTACATTTGTGGTAAGTGTACACAACTGTACTTGAGTTTTTGTATGTCATGCATTGTTTCAATAAAAAAAAAAAAAAAAAAGTAATGAAGAAATCTTTTACAAGAAGACTGGAAGCTTAGTCCAAGAAGTCTTCATTATCAGAATGAAAGAAGTTCCTTTACCTGTATCCTACAGAACAGTGAAGCTAGATGAAGTGGAATTTTTAGTAGCCCTGAAGTACTTACTACCTATATTGGACCAGCATTTATCATATGCTTTGTCTAGGAACATTCATCAGCTTTATCAGCATGCTTGCCTTGGTAACCATCTCTAGCTCCTCCTCCTTATATTGTATAAGGTATTCAGAGAGTGTCTGCAAGAGAGTTATAGTCCTTGAATGGAATGCGAACTTTGTTTTAGAAAAATTGACATCCCCAGTTTGAGTCTCTTAGTTCTTTTAAATTTTCTGATTTGGAAAACTATTTTTGGATGCTAATGCATCAGCTGGTAAAGTGTCATAGTTACAGGTGATGTTTCAGAAATTGCTCGAATCCCAAAACAGTTCAGAGTCCTTTTTTATGATGAGCCTGAGAATCTCATGGAGGGGGTATTACTTTTGTATGCATTTCATTTACAATGACAGGGCTGCTGCTATCAGGAAGTATGAGCACCTGACAAATGAGTGAGTTCCTAGGGGAAGCAGCCTATTGCTAGACAATTTTGTTTTCTTTTTCTTTTCATGATGATAGGATGCTTACAGAGTCCTTATAATTCCCATTTCCCCTAAATATGCTGTAATGGTTGACCTAGAGGCTTTACCAGGAGGCATTTGTGACTTGGATACTTGGTTTTCTTTTTTTCACAAAACATTACAGGTGAAGTTGTCAGTCTAAAACTGGGAGATGCTTTGCAGTCCGTCAAGGGATGCTAGACAGTGGCTACACTCAGTTGTAGAGCTGTGGCTTGCTGCTGTAACTAAAATGTAGGGCCTCGGAGGGGAAGAAATGGGTGAAGGGAAATAGCACTGTTCCTATGACGTAATCATTTTAACAGATGCCCATATCTATTTCTGTCAGTTTGTAAATATGTAAAGTATGTGTTTTTGTGTGTATGTATGATGCAGTACATTTAAAATTACATTTTCTTGAAGTGCTGTTTCAACAAACACTCAATCGGTTAAAAAAGGAGAGTAATTGCGTTTTCAAATCTTGGTAATAAAAATTAATAATAATGGTACTGATGTTGATAAAAATGTCACTATTACTAACTTAAAGAACTTGTTCATGCAGTGGTAACGCATTTGGTACCCTTATGTACAGAGATGAGGTTAGGGGTCGGGTTGCCACAAAATTTCAGCAAAATGCAAATTAAAGGTTATGCTGCTAAACATGAAACTGCACTCCTTGCAAGCATTCTTAACCCTGAAAAATGCTGACATCTGCACAGTCGCAGAAACCTGGTTTAAAGCTGCGGAGAGCATCCCAGCCTTACCTGGTTGCAGCATTCTTAACCCTGAAAAATGCTGACATCTGCACAGTCGCAGAAACCTGGTTTAAAGCTGCGGAGAGCATCCCAGCCTTACCTGGTTGCTCATCCTATCATACATTCAGACCCCAAACTGTGGGCAGTAAAATCAAAAGAAGGTGGAGTTTCAGTATATATTAAAGACATAAACACCTCCCGGGAGGTCAGACAGTATAATGCACAGGAGACACTTCAGGTGCAGTTAACTGTTGACAAGACCTCTATACAAATCATAGTTAGCTGCCGGTCGCTAAATCTGAGTCAAGATGTCCGATCCGCCCGTCTGGACCTCTTTGAATCTATCAAGATTCAACCCTTTACCATGATCCTGGGTGACTTTAACTACACAAACATAGACTGAAAGAACTGCTCATGCCAGAACACAAATACCCAGAGATTCCTCAAGTTTGTCCATGCAAATGCTTTGGAGCAGCTAGTTGATACCCCCACAAGAGGTGATGATCTTGGACTTGGTATTAATCAACATGAGTAACCACTGCAGCATCCCTGCAGTATCATCCTCCCTCGTAAGATCCGATCATAAAGTGGTCACTTTCGAAGTCGCCATCTCCCCCAACCATCTTCTAGCTAGGATCAAACAAAAAAACTTCTCCAAAGCTGATTACAGCCTCCTGAGGGATGGTATAAACTGCTTCACAGTCCCCTTCCCTTCTCTAGGAGCTGGCACCAGTATCCAAAACTGTACCAAAGCACTGTACAAGCATTTATGTAGATGCATGGAATCAGGGATACCCGACTGGACTAAATTATCCTCCGCAAGGAAGTGTAAACCTGTCTGGTGGACGTCCAGAACCAAGAAGGAGCAGATGCCCAATTGGAACCAATCTCTCCTTAGCCTGAACAAGTAAATAAGAGCACTAGTGAAATCCTCCAAAGCAAACTTTGAGTCCAAATTGGCCACATCTACTAGAGACAGTCATAAGGCCTTCTTAACATATGTCCGTAGACTCAAAAGAAGCCCCCAGATCTATTCAGAACCGGTGGTCAAGGACACCACATATACAAATGCCGTAGCTATAGCAAACTTGCTGGCTGACAGATTCAGTGAAAACTTCACCCCACTCTCCCCCCATCAGTAAGTCAGGACATTCCCATTACCTGCCCCCTTCCCCTTGTATCTTGAGAACAGGTCATCAGTGCTCTTTCAAAGGTAAAATATACAGCCTCCATGGGACCTGAAAACATCCCAGGCTGCATCATACATGAACTCGAGCAGGAGCTTGCAGCACCATTATGTGGCCTATTCAATCAAAGCCTGAGTACCGGCTTTGTCCCAGCTGAGTGGAGGACAGCTACTGTCATCCCTTTGCACAAAGGTGGAGCATTCACCGAACCTGGAAGATATAGACCCATCAGTCTAACTAGCCTGATCTGCAAGGCCATGGAACAAATTATCGTGGACCTCATTAACAAGGACATTGGCAACCTCCAAACACTCAATCCCACACAGTTTGGCTTTGTCAGGGAGAGGTCATGTCTGTTAAATTTGGTTGACTTCTT
>NC_056741.1:1041121792-1041249292 GCF_019279795.1 Protopterus annectens
TATATATATATATATATATATATATATATACATACATATATACATATGAACACTCACATATACATATAAACAGCAATGACTCCAACAAGTGGCTAAGCTAATGATGTCATTCAAAGGGTGATCCAGTATCTGTCTGCCTGTGACGACATGATTGACAAACCACGATGCTTTGCCAGAGATGGTCTGCACCTGTTGCCCCTGGGATTCAGGTTGCTGGCTACAGCTCTTGGCACCCCATAGTACCTTATTTAGGCAAGGTTCAAAGGACAAAACCACCGCCATAACAGATACATGCATGCAAAACTGAAGATAAGGCTACTCAGTGCTAGACGTCTAAACCTAAAAAGGCACTCTCTTGAGGCACACCTACAAATGGGGAACATCGATATCTGTGCAGTAAATGGGACCTGATTCAATGCTCCAGAGAGCACACATGTAATACCAGGCTATGTGGCACACCTCATCACTGATGGCTTTTCATCCAGAAGAAAGGGAGTAGTTGTCCCACTGTACTCATCCCTCATTACATATATCTCATATATGTGTGTGTATATATATATATATATATATATATATATATATATATATATATATATATACATATACCTGAACATATTTGTCAGTGTATAGATGTGTGTGCATATCTGCACCATTGTAATGTGTACTTCTTACACATTGTACATTCCCTGCAGTAGAATGACATTTCTGCTTGATATGTTATAGATATTGCCCTGATAGTTTACAGATGAATTGGCTTACTGTTAAAGCATTGTAGCTGTGGTGTGGAGGGTCCTGGAGTCAGGAACTGCATGTGTGCTGGATATTGGCTTGCACAGTATATCTGTTAGGGCTGTGGAGGGGGGCAATATAGCAGTAATTACCAGGTATCCCTCATTTGTGCCCCCACCCCCATTAGCAGTGCATATTGTCTGTTCTGTTGTAGTGAGTGGTTCAAGATGTTGTTCCCATGTGGACATGCTATACACATTTTTTATATATATATATATATATATATATATATATATATATATATATATATATATATATATATATATTTGTTTACCGGGAAAGTCCACTGGGCCAACATGAGCCCATTTTCAGTGGAGGCCCGGGGAGAAAATCTCCATATAAGTAAATAAAGTTTACATTTTTAAACAAATATAAACGTAAAATTTCTTTGGCAGATTCAAAGAATTAAACATTAATTTTTATGGTAGTATAGAAATAACCTTGACGAGTATTTACAGTCATATTTAGGCCATAGTAGTTACATGAAGAGGCAAACATTTCATATATACAAGTATTAACATTCGCACAAATGTAGTGGAGGGAAACATTTCATATATACAAGTATTAATACTCGCACAAGTGTAGTGGAGCAACAATCTTAGGTAAGGCAGTAGAACTAGTTATGTTGACTACATATTAGCCTCCAATAAGCAGGAGTGATGAGAGGGGAGAAAGGAGAAGAAACAGATGTTATTTTTGGCATGGGCATAACCAGCAGGAAGAGAGGTGTTGTCTAATGGATTTTTTTTAAAGAGAGCAGGGGTTGGGATGGAGGTTATTGAGGTAGGGTGGTTATTCCAAAGTTTAGAGGTAGTGAAGGAATGGAGCATTTGACCAGCTGGGAGTTGGGGGTTTTCAACCTTCAGTAGTATTTTGTTTTCTGATCTAAGGGGTCTGTTTGGATGATACATAGTTAATATGGAGGAGAGAGATGGACAGGCTTTTGGTCTATATATTATTTTATGAGCTGTAGTTAAATGGAGGTAGTTGAGATGGAGTGGGAGTTCTAGCCAGTTAGATGCAGAGAGGAACAGTGATGTGAAGAGGATCTAGCATTTGTTGCAATTCTGGCTACTTTATTGTAGCATATGTCAAGCTTAGTTTTAAGTGAAGAGTGTAGGTTTGTGAGGATGGGGGCACCATATAGGAGGGATGGGAGAAAATAGGCTGGGGCTAGATTTTTTTAGCATCATTATTGAGGAATAGCTATGTATACAGAGGGTGCCTAGTTTCTGGGTGAGTTTTTTTAATGTTATTGAGTATGTGGAGATTGAATGTTATGGATTCATCAATAGTGACTCCTAGCAGTTTAGTATTGGAGTCTACTTCTATGGTAGTGTTATTTTGGGAGTGGATAGAGAATTCAGCCCTGTTTAGGGGGGTTGTTTTTTGGGAGTGAATAGGATCAGCTTGGTCTTGTTTGGGTTGAGAGTGAGGTGATTTCTTGACATCCATTTTTCAGTGGATGTGAAGGCATTTTGTGTTAGTAGAAGTTCAGAAGGAGTTTTACAGTGCAAATGATTGTCGAGTTATCAGCATATTGTATTACGTCTGCATGGGATAGTGAGTTATGGAAGTTGTTGATGAATAAGTTGAATAGAAGGGAGCCCAATATGGAGCCTTGGGGAACACCTATGGAGACATTTAGGAAGGTGGAGAAGGATTGTAGCCATTTGGTTCACTGGTATCTGTCAGAGAGATAGCTAGAGAACCACTTCAGGGTTGAGGGTGAGACACCTAGATCATTGAGTTTAGAGAGCAAAATGGGATGAGAAATAGTATCAAATGCCTTTAAGTGAGGAGACAATCTGACCAGTATCACATGCTCGATTGACTTTATCTACAAAGGAAATGAGAGCTGTGTTTGTGCTATGGCCAGGTCTAAAGCCATGTTGGGTTGGGGTAAGCATCTGGTTGTTAATTAAGTGGCTGAGAAGTTGGGTATGAACACATTTTTCTAGTATTTTAGAGAATGGGGAGAGAATGGCTATGGACCGAAAGTTGGAGATGTCAGAATTTATGCCACCTTTGTGTAGAGGAAGAAAATAAGCTTTCTTACAGATATTAGGAATGTAGGATTCTTGGATTGATCTATTGCTTAGTATACTAATGGGATAAGAGATGGAATTAGCACTATTTTTTAGAAATTCAGTAGGTAGGCTGTCAGGGGCACAGAAGCAAGGTTTGAGTTTTAGAAGGAGTTTCTTTATGGTGCTTGTTGGTACGGGAGAGAAAGAAAAATTAGGTAGAGAGTAAGGTTTAGAATGAGTAGTTTGCAGGCCAAGAGGATTTGGGTTGCCAGGGGGAAAGTAGTGGTCAGTTTGGCAATGGTATTGATGAAATATGAGTTAAAGAGAGAGGCTATCTCAGAAGGGGTTTTATCAGGGTGAGGACAAAGGTTGGTATTAGAACCAGGATGAATAAGGGAATTTATTGATCCCCAGAATTTGAGTGGATTTAGCCTGTGTTGGTGCTGCAGCTTGTGGAAGTAGTCTTTTTTATCTTTGGTAACCTGCCTTTTGGCATTATTATGTAGTTGTTTGTATAGTACCAGGTCAGCTGGGTTTGTGTTTCTGCCATGTTCTCCAAGTTTTGTCTCGATTGGACATGATTTGCTTAGTGGATTTTGTGAGCCAAGTTGCATGGTTAGTCTTGACTCTTTTAGTTCTGGGTGGAACTATACTGTCTAAGATTTTGTGAAATGTTTAATTAAATATTTCAACTGCATCATCGAGGAGTATGGTATTTAATGGAGTCCAGTTTGTGTGACTTAAGATTTCATTTAGAGTTTCTGGAGAGAAATGGGTAGGTCTCTTGTCTGTTTTAGGTGGTGGTTACTGGCAGCTGTGGTTGTTTTATGAATGACGAAGACTGGCAGGTGGTCACTGATACTATTAGGTAATGTTCCAAACGTGGAGATTTTATTTGGGTCAGACACAAGGATCCAATCTAAGGTTGAGCCTTGTGTCATTTTATTGTTGGGTCTGGTTATGTCAGAAATGAGCTGGGTATAGTTGAATAGGTTTATGCTAGAGGGGAGGTTTAGATTGGTGATATCTATCCAGTTTATGTTTACATCCCCTAATATGATGGTTTAGTTATGAATACTTTTGGATAACCAAGCAAGAATCTCCTCAAGAATTGGGATTTTGTCATCTGGGGGAATGTATAGAACTATGATGCAGAGGGTTTTATGGCTATTAAGTTTAAATAGGGTAACTAAATGTTCAGCGGAGGAGAACTGCGAAATAGGTTTTGAGTAGGTGACTATGGTATAGATGTTTGGATATATTAATGCGACACCGCTGCCTTTTTTGTCTGGTCTGTCATTCCTGAGGCATGAAGAGTTGGGGGTAGGAATTCTGTATTATTAATGGTTGGTTTTAACCATGTCTCAGTTATAGCAGTGAAATCTAGTTTGATTAGGTTTAACCATGCATGTAAGTGGGGAATTTTATTTCTGATGCTTTGTATATTTATGGTAGTAAAGTGTAATGATTTTAAGGGGTTTGGTTGGCTGTCCATTTTGGAATGTGGCCCAGGGTTAGGTTGTACATCACCACATGTTATTAAGTTAGAAAGGGTATTTGAAGTAGAGAGCAGCAGTTGTCTTTTTATTTTTTGGAGGGGATAAAGTTTGGGAAAATTATAGTGGTGTTTGTGTTGGTGGAAAACCTTTACTTTGGTTAGTAGAATCATGTCTGAAGAAAATATGGTAGTGCATATTGAGGAATAACTTGGAAGAGTTTGTGTGTAGGTGTATGTAGAGTGAGTTGATTTGAGAGGTATGTGATGTTAGGTGGGAGAGTAGATAGAGATGTAAGGCTATAGTAAGGATTACTGTATAAGTATAGAGAGGCATTGTAGTTAAGAAGTATTAAATAGAGTAGATAAGAAATTCAGTAGGACTTATGTTGTTATACAATATGAATATGAATAGAGGAAAGTAGGTGTAAAGAAGAGATAGAGATTTAGTAAGGAGAGAGAGGTAAGTGAAGGAAGAATTTATCAGGAGATATGAAGTATTATGATAAGTGTTGGTTTGTATGTGAGTAGGTGGTAAAGGAGAAAAATTAGTTAGAAAGTAATGGAGGTGTTGCTTATATAGAAAAAGTATATAATGTTATAAACAGAAATAATGGAGGTGTTGCATATATAGAAACATTATATAATGTTATAGACAGATGTGGATTGGTGTTTGAGCTATGGCAAGTAAGGAGAAACCACAGAAGGTAGTTGTAGAGACTTGGTTGGTGTTCAAGCGAAGGCCAAGGTATGTAAGCATACGCAAAAAGGTAAATGTATAGGGGTGGAGAAGTTAAAGGAGTGTAAGAGAGAGGGTGCAATGAGATACAGGGAGGAAAGGGAATTAAACAGGGAATAGGTAGTTTGGAAGTGGGTGCGGTTAAGAATAGAGTAATTGGGGTGGAGGAATCTAGGGTGGAGCTGTGGTTAGGTATAAGGTAACGGATAGCTGGGGTGGGTGGTAAATGGGGTAGGGTAGAGTAGGGGAGTGGAGTGAGCCCGAGCATAGTGAGGGCAAACGGAGCGGGGCTAAGCTGGGAAAGGTACAAGTCTGGTGCTACTAAAACAATCTAAACTAACATAAACAGATAGATTGTTTACTTTATACTTTCTTTTTTTTTGCTGGACAGAAATGCGGGTTCTTTACAGATTTGGAGTCTTACCCCTCTAAAAGTACTAAGATTACAAATGGAGTGGAAGTTTGTGAAAGTCCAACCTACTTTAGGCAGGGAGTTAAGAGAGAAGGGGTTGGTAGGGGGCAAACTCGGTAAGCTGTGCTTGCCACAAGGTTAACAAAAATGCAACAAATGTGGTAATAGAAATGAGATAACACAAATGTTAAACTTTAAGTGTGAAGAGGTTTTTCAGGTACATACACTTATACAAATTGGGAACAACAAGGAGCTTGGGAAATGTCACCAGGTGTTCATTCCTTCTTTAGTGTTACAGTGGGTTGTAACTGCTGAATTGGGACACCCGTAGAGTTGAGAGGCAAAACTTATACAGATTGGGAACAACAAGGAGCTTGAGAAATGTCACCAGGTGTTTGTTACTTCTTTAGTGTTACAGTGGGTTGTATCTGCTGAATTGGGACACCCGTAGAGTTGAGAGGCAAAACCTATACAGATTGGGAACAACAAGGAGCTTGAGAAGTGTCACCAGGTGTTCGTTCCTTCTTTAGTGTTACATTGGGTTGTAACTGCTGAATTGGGACACCCGTAGAGTTGAGAGGCAAAACATATACAGATTGGGAACAACAAGGAGATTGAGAAATGTCACCAGGTGTTCGCTCCTTCTTTAGTGTTACAGTGGGTTGTAACTGCTGAACTGGGACACCTGTAGAGTTGAGAGGCAAATTGGCTAATACAGCATTATCAGTTGCCTGGGCCATCCTAACAGTACTGGAGGTAGAAGAAACCCCCGAGATATATATATATATATATATATATATATATATATATATATATATATATATATATATATATATATATAGTGTGTGTGTGTGTGTGTGTGTGTGTGTGTGTATATATATATATATATATATATATATATATATATATATATATATATATATATATATATATATATATATATACACACACACACATACATATGAACATATTTATCTATCTATATATAATTGATGTTATATGATTATTTGTGAGTCATATATATATATATATATATATATATATATATATATATATATATATACATATAGCTGTCTATCTGTCTACATTTACAGATATATATTTGTCTATATGTCCGTGCATGTTTAGCTCATAATTTTTGCCTCTACCCTAATTCTCTTGGCAATTGACATGGATGATCTCAGGATTGAAGTCAGCAACTACTGACGACATCTTTGTGTTTCAGACTTCAACTCCTTTAAAATATGTGTTTAATACATATAACTGTTTAACTAGCAACATTTTAAGTGTATTAGAACAATAATTGACATATATCCCTATTTGTATCCACATTTTGGCACACTTTCTCCAGAATTCTTGCATTAAGAGGTTGTGTGGTATGATATTACTACATTTCCTGTACTGTTGAATGATTGTGCTGGATGATATGTTTGTGATAACATCAGATTTATGTATATCTGCCATGGCTTAGTGGTAAATCACTTTGTCTATGGTTTGCAGGGTCCAGGGTTCGAGCCTTGCAGAGGCTGTTTATTTTGTTGCTGGGCAGAACATGGGCCATTGGATACAGAGGGATTAAGGCACTTTAAAGCAGTTGTAAACGGGTCTGCACGGGTTTATGCAGAGGTAAGCACTGCTAACTTCTGTTTACAGTTTCTTATACTCGGTTAGCTTCTAAATTGCTTATCCTGTGTGGGCAGTGCTTACCCCTGCACAAACAGGCTTAAACCTGCTTATTGCTGCTTAAAACTGCTTACTCCCACTTACCCCCATGCTAATTTCTTTAAAAGAAAAGAAAAAAAGGTTGATAGGAAAGTGGTGAAAAGGGGCACAAAGAGGGAAAGACAGTAGGGAAATAGCTAGGGATGTGCAGGAAGGTTGTAGGGAAGGTCCATAGCTGCCCATTTCTTCTACAACAGCTGTGCACATACACTGAATTTGGAGGTAGGTTTAGACACTCAAACCCCTGGGAGAGGGGTGAGGACAACAACAATTCGTTGTGATACCAGTTAGACCAGATTACATGTGTCCAGTGTGACACACGTGTGAAATGGACAGCTATGTATGGGGCGAGATATTTTTTTTGTGGGAACAGATTGCCCTTTTTTTTTCTGGTGGGAGTGGGATGTTGGGGAGGGGTAGTAGGTATATTTGGGGAGGTAGGTTGGGTAGGTTAACAGACAAGATACACAAGACACATACAGGAGTGGTATATGACACATGTGGGGGTAAACACCTTGATGGGGAGGGGTGTTGGGATATCGGAAGCCCACAAGCCCCCTAGTGGTAACAGTGGGACTGAGTTCCCCACCCATGGGCAGTCACCACTGCACCTTCACAACCCCAAAGGTGGCTGTGCTGGGGGCTGAGCCACAGAGCCAGGCTGACTCTCTAATCATGACATGCGGCCCTCAAGCTGGCATAGAAGATCACTGACCTGGTTATTGATCGCTCTACACACCATGACCTCAAACTGGCGATGGGTGACATGTGCCTGTCAGCGCCCACTCCTGGGGGGGGTGAGCCCTATCCCCTGAAATGGTTCAACCCAAAGGTGGTGCAGGACCAACAGACAGGGAGGTGTGGGATTGGGCCCCAGACATGCTGGTGTTCGGTGCCCCTGCCAGCTGAGGTGGGACAGGTGGGTCCGCTGGGACTGGCCTTCCCAAGCGTGCTATAGTGTTTAGATTTCAACATCATATACAGGTTAGTAATAGTCAACACATTCCAGGGTTAGGCATAACAGCATACATAGATATTTGCATTAACCCAGGCACCAGATACGGAACAGTTGCATAGCAAACAAAACACATGCATATATGGGACCACAGTGGTAATAAGAACACCATGCAGGTACATTGATGGCACCATGCCAACAATGTTGGGATAATTCAATATGGCACATGCATGGGAACCATTAGAATATTTATCAAATGATTGCTCATTATCAGAGTCAGTACATACCAGTTGGGGTGGGTATGTTGACTATTGTTGGAGATAAGGTGGGGGGAGTGAAAGATGTCAATTAACACGTAGTATATTCCTGTACTCCTCATTATTTCCTAGTCAGTGCTGTTATCTGTACCTTACAAGTCTTACTACACTACCCTATAGACCTATATTGGACACTGATATGGCTGTCAACATCATTACACATGAACCGGTTTTATCTGCAGTATACACTTCTTACCTGGTATACCTGTGGAGGGAATGTTTGTTAACACTGACTGTACACATACGGCCGGATTCCGGGTTGATGTTTTACACTATGCTATCCAACTCTTTCTGCACAGACTCTGGCCATGTGTTGACCACATGCTGGTATGCCTGGACATATCTAGAATATTGCCCTGTTCCACCTTTAGTGACCTGACACACACACATATACATGCTTTCCTACACAGTTATATTATGTAGCTCAGTGTGGGTGACAGTGACCAGTGATACTTTATTATTCAGAGAAACTGCAACACTCACAATCCCCTACAATACCAGGGTGGACAGTACCAGTACAAGTTATATTGGTCTGTATTTCACAGCACATTATTAGTATCCAACGTACCTGTGGGAGCAATATTTCTTTGCACTACCTGACTCTTGCCACACAAGTTTCCAGATTACACATTAGTATTATGCATATACATCTCACTCTGTTACTGTACCCACTCTCAGCACAGCTTAACAGGTTGGGGTGTAAATGGGACATACGTGGCTTCTTAATCACATAAGGTATTGGGGAGTTGCTAGTGTGCCAGGTTTATTGTCATAGATATGTGTCAATGAGTTGTATTTCCTGTTTGCTGCCTATACATCTGGGATCATCCCACTAATTTCCCAGGGGGATAGGATGATAGGCATTAGATATGGGCCACTTTAATAGACAGTCTGGACATATCTGTACAGTTGTGATGTATAATTCTGTATGCAGACTGTGATGCCCATGCCCTGGCCCAGCAATCAAGGAGCCTCAATCCTCACCACTGACACCAGAGAGTGCGACTCCTAGAAGAGTAAAGGATAACTAATACACACAGTAAATTACAATTTCCCTTAAGTGCACACAGAGATCACAGTCAGTCTGGGGCTGGTTGGTCCCTTGCTCACTAGGTCCCCAATAAGACTCCCCACTGGCACAGCTATAGGGTCCAGGTCTCAGCCTAGCTGGACAAGCTAAAACCTCCAGTACCCTCTCTGTCCAACCAGTGCTTCGTGTCCCTGCCCAAGTAGCTGACACAACACACACACACTTTGAGAAGAGGTTATACAACCACATAAACCCTCCTGGGAAAAGGCTGGCACAGGTTCTCCAGCTGTGCCCCTATTACCCAGACCATATGGTAGTAATTCCTGCCACCACCCAGCTAATAATTATCAGCTACTAAAAGGCCCTTAAAAGGGTGTCCAATTATTACTGAGCAATATTAATATTCAGTGGTAGTATGACTTGACAGTCAGGGCTTAATTTGGAGTGACTTAGACAGTAAAATCTGTAAATATGTAATGTACTTTAGAGGTTAAACTATCTCTACATAAACCAGCCACAGGTAAAGGTTTTAAAATATTTAATAATAAATAATTAAAACACAAGACAAAACTACTACAGTACAATGTTACTCAAGTTCAGAGATCACACAGAAACTTAAAACAATATTGTAGGAAAGATCTGATTTCAAAGAAAAATACTTAGTCTAACTTTCTTCTAAGTTTAACTATTCCTAAGAGAAATCACAGTGCTATAATCCTACTTACACACATAAAGCATAAGCCGTGCTGGGGTTGATGGTCCAAGACAAATGCTTTTAGTCTCTCAGTGAACAATAGTTTTTAAAACACTAACAAACAGCTATGCTAAGGCTCTCAGAAATTACATAATTTTGACACTTAGTCTGGAGTTCCCAGGCCACAAACTGCATTATTTAGCAAGCTAACACCTGCTCAGGAAACTACAACTATAAAAGACATTTCACATGTATACTTTAACAATTATTCCTTAAATTAAGAGAATAGAAAGAATGTGTTCAGCTAGCCACTTCGGCACCATTTTTTTTAGATAATTATAAGTTCAAAGAACATTTGAAATGCTTGGCTTGGTTTTCCTTACAGCAGATGATAATGTTGCAACAATCTTGAAGTTCACATTTTACAGTGTTTTATTTCATTTAAGAACACAAGCCTGTATTTTACATTTATTTATGCAAATAATAGAATTATGTATCAAATTCTGTTTGACTAGGCTGGCAGCCTTCACCCATCTTTCCCCACTCTTCACGCACCCTACTACCACTGGCAGGATTCAAACCGTGGCTGTGTGTGCTAATAAAACAACAGTTCACATCTCAGTTGCATGTGCAATTCAGATTTTGTTGTCTGCATTTCCCCTGTTTACTGTCTATGTGTCTCTCAGTTGTACTAAATGGCCTCTCCGGATTACACCTGTCATATACATGCATTCCTACACATTCACATTATGGTGCATGGTGTGAGTAACAGTGCTTAATACTACAGTACTATTACATGATTGCAATTCTACATTACCATATGATACCAGAATATACACATACAGTCCAGCAGTTAGACCTGCTTTGTCAAGGTATTACACTTTTATTGCCTTACTAACAATATGAGACTCTTTCTGCCATATTCTCTAGTGTATGCAGTACTTGCCTTGAAAAATACAGGTTTTATACTAGCAATTACTTTACTACTACATTTATTTTTATTTCCTATGACAGTAAAAGCATGAGTATTACTAACCTGCCTCGCACTGCAACCGCGCCAGGTGACAGATGTGGGCCTCCTGGTTCGTGGCCTGCTCCATTGCAGCTATGGGGGATGTAAGAGGAATATTTAGCCATACCTATCCATGATATACCTGAGCTGGCAATTAAACAGGTAGTGGACTGATACTTACAGACGACTGGGACATCCGCTGATGCTCTAGCCTCTTGGAACCACTCTTCCAAGAGGCCCCCCCTTCTGCCACTTCAGGTTTGCTCACCAGTTCAGGGTATGCCAGTGGCACTGGTGAGGTCATGGGTGAGACAGTCCCAGGCCTCTGCCTTATATTGGGAGCCCTGGTACTGGCCCTGCAGCAGTCTCTGTGCATGGTCTTTAACTAGGAGTCCAGCCATGACCTTGGACTCCTGGATGCACCAGCACTGCACCTGGAAGTGCACTCCTTCTCCCCTTACTGCCATAGTGCCTGCAAGGGAAGCTACAACTGGTTATGAGCTGTATTCCCACCTCTTGGGTTTAAGTAGGGCTGATTTCCCACACTTTTCCAAGACTGGCCAGTTTTGAAAAGGCTAAGCTATGGGAAAACCTGCTTACCTAAGGTTGGCATTGGTTAAAGGGGTATACCACTGGGCACAAAGAGTTAACTGGTGTACACATTGCTCACACCCCCTAAGCTGGCCTGTGCAATGCTTGGTGTTGCCTACAGTAGATATTCATTATAATGCCTTTTTGGCATTGTGTTATTCTTCATTACACCTTATATGTATGCTTAGTATCCCTGATTGATGTGTACGTACACTCTGTGGGGTCCTTGTGTTTTATTGGGGACTTCAATACTCTGTTACAAGTACACCTCACTTCTGGGCTTACTGTTGTACTCCATTTCACATATTTATGTTATGTAGTCGGTTATGGCACATATGACTGTATACTGATGCATTTGACAGGTCCAGTTTGGTTATACTATGGTGAGGACATGTTTACTACTACATCATTCTTCTGCACTTCTGTGATGACTTGGTGGATAGCTACTGGGACTATGGTGTATAGGGTCCTGGGTTTGAGATCTGCATGGCTGTTTATTTTATTGCTGGGCAGACAAAGGCTTGTTGGATACAGAGTGATTAAGGCACTTTAAAGCAGTTGTAAGTGGGTTTGTGCGGAGGTAAGCACTGCTAACTTCTGGTCACAGTTTCTTGCACCCAGTTAGCTTCTACTTTGCTTAATCTGTGTCAGCAATGCTTACCCTGTGCAAATGCACTTAAACACGCTTACTAGTGCTTATATATGCTTACTACTGCTTATTTGTGCTTACACCTGCTTACTACTGCCTTATTCATTATGACACTGACTCTTCACATGTGCATTTCCTGCAGTACTCCAGTTCATAAATTTATGTTATTTAGTGGGTTTTGCAATAATAATATTGGTTATACCATGCTTTGCCATATAAAATAGACTGTGCTGCAGTGGGACTCGAACCAGGAATGTCTGCTCGTTAGGCGAATGCTCTGCCCACTGCACTATTGCTGTGCTGCTTCATTTGCATATATCTTCCTTGTTATCCTCTTCAGCCTTTTAAGCTGCTTTAACTGTAGCTAAGCAATGGGCACACCCGCGCACCTACGGTTAGCTGTACTCGGATTTAAAAAAAAAATAAGGGGGTTCTTCTTTTGATTTTTATTTCCTGTTGCTGTTGTACACATGGGAGACTGTTGGTGGGGATATGCGGACACCTATGAGTGGTCTCGCTCATTTATTTCCACTTTCTGCTGTTCTTCATTGCAGGGGCATGTTTATTCTGAGAGCTCTGCTTTCAGACATGCCTTCTGCACTCGTAAACGCTCCATGTAAGCCTAGGAGGTCAGGCAGAGTGCCTTCATTAATATGCATGGTGTGCTGCCATCCTGCTCCTAAACGGGTGCTTCCGTGCAGGACTAAGCTAGTCCTGCATGGAAGATTAGTGAATCCGGGGGATTGAAGCATTGAAGTGTCTTATCTGCTTTTTGCCTACTCTTTAACAACTTAACTAAGAGTATTGCAAGAAGGTCTAGAGGCCTATGTAATGTCTAAAACACTAGATGTGTCCATTTTGGGCTTCAGCTGTTTGAGTTCCCTTACTGCTTCTACTTCTCAGTACAAAACACCAAAGACAAGTTACATAGACCTGAAAAAGTGTCAGGGCTTAAACAATCTGATTTTATTTTAAAATTGTCATGTAAATGTGTGGATAAGGCTGCATTTCAGTCAAAGCATATGACACCTAAAACATAAGAAATTAAAATGAATTTATAATGTGTTCAGACTCAGGTAAATCTGCATAATTTTCTGTTACTTTTTCTAATCCAGCACAGAAAAAATTCCATAGAGGAGCCATCTATTATTGCTGTTGAATCCATGATAAGGTTAATGTCTGGAACTGAAGCTAGACATACCTCTCAACCTCCTAGAGCAAGAAATCTGCACAAAGCCCTAAGTAAAAGTGGGATAGAGGCCCAAAAATAGGGCCAATTTTTAAATATTGCACCACAAACTTAGACAGTTGATAGAATAACAGATTTTGTATTAGCATGCATTTTCTGAAGGTTATGAAGTCTGAAGTTCAAATGTCTAACACTGTTTTCTAACTTCAGTCTTCAATGATTTGCCACTAATTTGGCAGAAAAACAGAATTTTATGAAAAACGGACTTAAAATATGAGGCAAAAATCTGGACATTCTTCGAAAATCTGTACAGTTGAGAGGTATGAAACTAGGCCAGCCTGTTGCTTCTTCTCATCCCACAGTATGACATTTGCCTTATATCTAACAAATTGCACCTCAAACCAACCACAATTGGTGACAGCTATTTATGAATGACTAGAATACTAGCCAAAGTTCAGATCCTTCACCCCATGTTACTGGATCTCCTAGAGTCTCTACTATCTTCTCTCAATACTGCTGCACAGTTGTTCGTGATGCTGATCTCATTAACATCAGTGTCACCAGTGTTAAAACAGGCAGCATTTAAAGTTTATAGAGTGACACTGGTTTGTCAGGCTCCTGTCATCCCTAGCTCCTTTCAGCCAGTGTCTACACACCATCCATGAATTGGGCTGAAATTAGTAATCCTGAGTTCAAGTCAAATCAATGTCTGCTTAACAAACATCAAGTTAGACAATGTTGGTCATCTCAGTGCTAACCTGGTGGTGGTATACTACCACCATAACTGAAATATGTGTTTCTGTCAATGCACTGGGCAGCAGTTATACCTACACACTGATATTGCCAACATACTTCATCTGATCACTAACAGGATTCCTCTTATATATCACCCTTATTTCTCAGTGCTAGTTTACTGTGCTTCCACTGAGTAGTTTACTTGCCTCTACAAACAGAAAATACAAAGTAGCAACAGCATTAGGCTGTTGATTTGCTGTCATACCTTCATGATACCCAAGTGGCAAATCAGATGCTGGATCACCAGCTAGAAGCACTGACAGCTGCTAGATTCCCCTGTGGAGTTGTCATATTCTGGCTAATATTGTATTTAGTGCCCAAGGAAGTATGCAAGAAAAACATACCATACAGGGAGTACACAGGAAAACTCAGAAGGGACCCACTCAAAGAAGATGTGGAGGAGGATGGAAATTCTGTATTTTCTTGTGATGACCCCAGATTTAGAGAAATCTTACCGATCATGCAATGGAAAGGGCAGTGCCCTACAGAAATCATGGTTTGTATTTTACTTGCTTTCATTGCTAGTAGTTACAGTCAGTTGCTAATAGCATGTCTATGCATTTGAGTGCAGGACACTTGAATACACAGACTTTATGCCTAAATATATTTTGTCAGAGTTGGTGTGATGTTAGAGGCAGTATATTTAGACATCAGGGCTGATGGGGTTTCCCATTTTATTTAACTTGCTTCCGTTCACAAGTATTTATATTTTTGAGTGATTATTAGTGAGTTAGAATTAGAGCAGCTGGGACTCCAGTTACTGAAATAAATCCAATCTAATTTCATTACATTATTGTCACATACAAGAGGTGTGCAAATTGTTCCAGCAATTTACATGGATGGTTCCTCCACTGGTGACCATCTAAAACATGACCAACATAGGTTGGGAAAACACAGATAAGATGTCACAATCTTAGTGTCAGCACTGAAATAGAACCACATGCCTCAGTGTCAAGAAATCTAACATCTTCACATAGAATCTAGGCAATGAGTCATTCTCGACAGTGCGCTTATGTTTTCTCCACGTTAGCCCTTACCAAGTTAAATTACTTAATATGTCGGCTGTACTACTTCCAGGCTGATATGCCTAATGAACTGCAGCTTGCCACTGAGACTGATTTTTCACTGAACATGGAAATTAAAACTCTTGCATTCACATCTACATGCATTAGTAACCTTATGGTTCACTTTGTTTGCAGCTAGATAGCAGGTTCAGCTCATGCAGTAGAGAGTAGCATAGCAATTTACTGGCATTCCTATCTTTGGCTTACTTCCTTTGCCAAGCATGCCAAAGAGATCTCTACAGACACCCTATAATGGATGTCTGGTGTTTGGTTTAGAAAATTTAAAAGGGCAAATCATTCCAGCTGTAGGAACCATCCTCATCATCAGTTTTTCAGAATACAGAGGAGTCAGTGTCATCCATTGTTTTGAAGCAACATAAAGACATCAAAAAGCCACTGGTAAGGCAGAATAATTCACCTCTTAGCTCCCAGTAAGACCACTGACCCAGCGACAGATATACCAGGCAGTATTTGGGAGGTCATTGGCAGCCACATGTTATCTCACAGCATTACTGCCTCCTCTCCTGTCTCCAAGAGACATGTCATACCAGTCCACAACCCACACCCAACTGCCATTGCTACTATTTCTGGTCATCCCTCCCCAACAGCAATAACACGCAAGGAAGGAGGTTTCCAGGCTACTTGAAATAAAGACCACCAAGGAGGTACCAGTAAACCATTAAGGACTTGGATGCTATTGCATTTTTTTTAGCACCAAACAAAACACAGAATCTCAGGCTGGTACTGGATTTCAATTGCTTAAACCATTTTGTCCATCCTCATTGTTACTTTCCAGTTACTCCATTTCCTATCAGAGGTGGCCTGCTTGTAGATTTTAGATTTCACAAACAGCTACTTCTGTGTCAAGGATGACAGATGTTCTCAAAGGTATGTCTGCTTTAATTTAGGAGTCATTCTTTATCAGCTTCAAACACTTTTCTTTGGAATCACCACTCACCACTACCACTAGCACGTGGTGCTCATGAAGTGCAAAGCAATAGCAGCAGCACATCTCAGTCAGGAATAAAAGTGTTTCCTTGTTTGCTTGACTGTCTTTTTGCTATTCCCTCATGATGAGACTGTTTCAACAGGCAAAGAAACCATCCTACTGAAATTGCTATTTTTTGTAGAAACGTATGATAGGACTGATTTATCTTCCTCTATTCAAATTACACAAAACTGACAGGATTTGGCCTTTTCAGTATCTGAGACTAACCCAGTTTACCAAACTTCTCCTGTTTACCCATAAACCAGTGGGCGCAATGATTCTTCTCCAGATCATTTTTGCTGTGTACTAAATTCATTCACATCTATTAAATGGCTCCAGGCTGACATTTCTAATTTTCAAGTTTCTGGTGAATTTCTGATATTTTTCTCAAAGGATTTTGATGTTTTCTTTTTGTTTAATTTCCTGCTCCGTTTTCATTATTGAATACTCAGTTTCAAGGTTACTGTTTGAAATTTCACTTTATGTGCTCCCCTTTCTCCCAATATTGTAATTTTATTGCTGCTGGAACCTTATTTTGCAGATAATATATATGTATGTGTGTGTGTATTTATGTATTGTATGTATGTGTGTGTGTGTGTGTGTGTATATATATATATATATATATATATATATATATATATATATATATATATATATACACACACACACACACACACATATAAAGGTTACACTGAGATATGATTTCTGAAGTTAAGATGTCTAATTAAGGCATTTCTGTTTTTATTCTTTAGACTTTGAATAAGCCTTGTTGTTTTGACAACCATCATTGCTTACTCTGGGTTATAGTTGTGCTTAATGATGCTAACATGAGTTTTTTTCATGTATATATTTTTCATTGCAACTCATATAATTATTCTCATTTTGACACTGTACCCAGCTCTGTTTTGGCTCGTGTCAATTGTGGAAGCAGTACTATTCGACCCCAGACAGTTCGACCCTGGACTGTTCTGCCCCCAGACGGTTCGACCCCAATGCATTTCTATACAATTTCATGTATAAATTTATATGTATTGTATATGCGATTTTTTGGGTGTATATCATATATTCGAAATTCCAAAATATCGAACACCATAAGTTCAAACTTGGAATTTTGAATTCTGATAACATTGAACACTCAGAATAGCGATTTTTTTCCCAGGGAAAATATTTGCTGTTCCGAGAAACATACGCATAACACAAGCACACCAAAATAAATAAACCACACACATACAGTTAACAAAACCCAACCCTACACTAAAACATACATACATTCCTAACTATCCACTTACCTTAACCCACACCCTAACCCTAATGTCCGTAACTATCGCACACATACCCTACGAAACTATACACAAACAAACTAATTAATACACACACAAACAGTTAACAAAACCTAACCCTACACTACACCATACATACATTCCTAACTATCCACTTACCTTAACCCGCACCCTAACCCTAAGGTCCGTGTACTATCGCACCACAGTGGAGGAAATAGCGAAGCCACGGAATGGCCCACCAAAATCTTACCCTAGGTAAGATTTCGATGTTCCGGGGCTTTGCTATTTTCATCCTTTAATGTATTGAGTTCGATATTATGAAATTCGAAGTTTTACAACTTCAAAGTTATAATATAGACCCGATTTTTAGTGGACGGTTCGACCCCAGACTATTTGACCCCAGACTGTTTGACTCCAAATATATTCTAGCAAGTACTTTATCATTATGTTATTATTTAATTATCCAATAATAACACTGTTAATTTTTCATTGTAAATATATATTTTTTTACTTTAATATTTTTATTTAATTTAATTATTACATTGGCTAATATAAATATAACACATAAACTTTAACACATAATAACTAGTATTATGTTTTATCCCACATTGGTCAAGCCTAAATCATATAACCACTGACTAATTAATTAAACAAAACATTGCTGCATGTGTACATCTCATAAAACATATTGAAAAATATAACGAATAAATATACATGAACGACTGAAAACTAATTCACATAGTAATAACTACTACTTACTAAAAAAAAAAACTTTAAAAGGATCCCACATTCATTGACATATTCTTAATGACTGCTGCTTCACAGTCGTGAAACTAACCTCCTGTACTCTCCCGTAGGTGTACATAAAACACGGTGTATCAGGTTGTCATAGCAACCTAAGCAGATATTAATGTCTCACTAAAAAAAAACACATAAGCGATCAGATGTAACACTCAAGCATATGCTTGAGTGCATCACCAAAAACTAACATATCTAATATCAAAATATAATTTAATAAAAACCTTTAAAACATGTAAGCTCACTCAAACACTACTTTCTAATGACCTGACAGAACGTTTGAACTGGCAAATTATAAACATGTGCATCCGTATCGTGTCTATATATTATATGTGGAACAATGGATATAATGCATAAGTAAAAATAATCTAAATGCAGACCAAACACCCGATGATGCAAAAGATATGATGTAAAAGAACTGGCTACAATAAATAATAACTGAACCTGCACCTACAAAGCTAAGACACTTGCACTGTTGTAGAGATAATAATGCTGCACACCGAACAACGAAACTACAAACTACAAATTAATTCAACTAATTGCCTTTTTTGTAAAGTAAGTGTAGTCAAAGCACATAAATAGAAATGAAAAAGACTGTCTAAACCAATTTTAAGAATGTTTAAACAGTCTTTCTTTTCTATTTATGCTTTGATGTGCTTCGGCTTCAGTTACATTATTTTTTTTATTCGGGTCCAACCGTCTGGGGTCAAACTGGTCGGGGCAAATTGGCGGGGTCCAAACATCCTGTGCCCTCAATTGTGGCTTTATATTGATGTAGTTCTCAGTCTTTAACTTTGGAACTGTGTTTGGAAATGCTTATCTCTGGGTTATAATTGCACGTAATGCTTTTAATACAAAAATGTGCATATTTAAGGTTATTTTTTGAGCTTAAATAAATGTTTTTCACTAGTTTCTGTTTTTTTTTCCAGTTTGGTTGTCTCATTATCCTTCTATGGACTTTGGTATCAGTTGTGACTGTATATTGTTAAGGCTTTTGTACTTCAGTTTCCTACTTATTTCATGGCTGTGCAGCCCTCATTCCTAGGCAAACATCAGTTATCAGGAGGGATGAAATCTTTATGACCACACACTTTGGTATCACTAAGTCTGGCTCTAGGTTTTCTGGTACTGACAGTTCTTCTTGGCAATGACCTCATGTATGTCCACACTGACCTTGATTCCATGTTTTGAGCTTGAATCAACATAAATACCAATATGGTCTTCCCTGGAACCTTCTGTCTTAGAACCAGCCTTGATTCTTGAGTTCTGTACCAGTAATGTTGGCACCCATATCATCTTATTTTACTTGAACTTGAGCTCTTGGGCTGGACCCAATGGAGATAGCCTGATCAATGTAAGAATCAGTGTATTTAGGTTGAGCTTAAGCTGAACCAAATTTGCTGTTCAGTCAACTTTTTGACCACTGCACCATTTAAGTCATCTTCAATTTGAAGAACTCTAACATGAATATACACTAAAATTTCTACCACTGCCCTGCCCTAAGAAGTAGATCATGGGGATCAGCTCATTTAAGTATTTTGTGATACTTCCACTTATTATTCAGTACCTCAGGTATTGATCAGTCCTACATCAGATCTTCTACCCTCCTCCATTGTCCAGACTGCAGATAGAATTCACGCATTAATCTTTCAACCAGTTTGCACACCCTACTTCTCTTCCTGATCAGATCACAAAAGAGAGAGAATCCAGTTGTTGCAGTTTTTCTTTGTGGGGGAGAGCATTTTCCAGAACAAACATCTCAACCTCAACCTCCTGTTTGTCAGGACAGAAAAGGCATTTGGGATTGGAGTTAACTTGTTTATTTATTTATTTTTGGTACATCACTATCACTTGATATGGAACACAGATACAGGAGTGCTTCCACTCTTTTTGTGGCTACTTCCGTAGATGGAACTGAGTCATGTATTAAATTATGTGTATTTTTAGCTAAACAATTCACTATAATGTGTCATTTTGTACAGCCTTTTCATCCTACTTTCTTGTTAGGACTGGAGACAGGACTTTTGTATGAAGTTTGTACTTATTTAATACTTTCCACTTCTCTCTCTGGCTGCAAGTGAAGATGTGTTATACATTAGTTTACAATGCTTTTTTATTGAAAATACCACCTCTGTAGGTGGACTATATTAATGATCAGTTCACATCTATTTTCAAGAAAGCTATCTTTGGGTATATTGTTCACATAGATTTCTACAGAACATATCACATATATATTATTTCACTTTTTATCAGGCGTGTCTCCATTCCCCCCTAGTGTTGCTTGAAGGAGGCCTGAAATTTTTCGGTCAGATGATTTATTTCTTCAAAGAATATATCTCCATGCATTTATCAGAGTTTATCCAGGAGCCTACACCCTCAGTGAAAGATGAAGTTTTTTTTAGGTCTACCTATTACTAAAGGTCAATATTAGCCTCCCAGTTCCTTTTTTTTAGAGGAAGTGTTTACAAATGTACATACATATACTCACATTTGTGCTTTACCCTTGAATAGGCAAAACGGGATGGTTCCAAGTTTAAGACTGTTATCTGCACTAGCTAAATTTGTGCATAATAGTGGTGGTCAATCATTTGGATTTTCTGCCTTCTTGTATCCCACTACTCACCATGTGCTGTTAGAGGAATCTGTCAGTAGGCATCTATCCCATTTTATTCAGGGGTTCCCACCCCATTCCTGTTCTGAATGGATGTGGAGGCTAGATCTCACTTTCTCTGGAGAAGAGATCTCCTGCCTACCTCCTCCTTTCTAGTTTTCAGTATTTGGAAAATGTATGTAGACATTTATACTTTTGTCCAGCCTTTTCATGGACAAAACTAAGATAAAAGTTACAGAGTTCAACATAATGATCTTCAACACATTGGTTAAATGCAAACTAGTGATAGTCAGTCTTGGGGATTTCCTGCCTTCTTGCTCACAGGCTCAGATGGGAATGTGAATACAGCATATGTTTTTTTCAAGTGAACCAGAAATTGCAGACTGTCAAAGTCTTCTTGTACCTGGGTGACTGGCTCCTTTGTAACTCCAGCCTTAGAGAGGTAAATAGTGGCTTAGGATTATTTCCTTCAACAATTCTAGACATTGGGGATATCTGCAAATCTTGTAAAGTACCATATGCAGCCTTTTCAGACAGTCAGGTTTATAAAATATTTATCGGATACCGTTCTTTGCAAGGTGAGTCTTTGTTCAAAAAGATTCCCAGCATTCTGTCAGCAGTATCCAGGATTCACTCAAGCCACTTTCATATTGGCAGCCATATGCCTCACAGAAATAGGGCTCATAGCAGCCACTGTTTTTTCTGATTCCATTCTTCTTGTAGCACATAAGAGTTCTCCAGTGGACCTTGATGACTCAGTGGAGCCAGGGCCTGGACTTGATGCCAGATCAGGATTTCTGCAGCATGATGGAGACATTTGGAATGGTGGCCTATCAACTCAAATTTAACAAACTGGTGGACTGTATTCATTAATATCACCTTTCCAAAAATCAGTGTGGTCTGTGGAGTGGTCACAGTACCATGACATCCTTCTGGACACTCACTGATGAAATCCTAAACAACATGGGTAAAGTAAATCTTACCATGGCTGTCTTCATAGTTATAACAAAATTATTCACCCTAATTAACCATTTATTGCTACTAGACAAATTAATAGAAACTGGGATTAGTGAAGACACCCCACCCAGGTTTTTAAAGACTACATTTCCAATTGATCCTTTAAAGTGAAATTAGGAGCCTCCCGCTCTACTGCAGCCCCAGTCCTCACTCAAAGATGTCCTTCCTTCAAGGATCCATCTTTGTACCTCTTCTTTTCTCCATATTCATTAATAAACTCCCTTATTACCTACTACACATTCCAGTCATTGTATACACAGATAACATGGTCTTCAGATCCAACGCGTTGCACCTTAGGATACAAACTCAACTCCAAAATGACCTGCATTCACTTGGCCAATGGTTTTGACAGTATAAGGTCTGATTAAACATCTCAAACAAAATCAGTGCTATTCAGCCCATACCAAAGACTTGCCTTCCCTATGTCCTCCCATTGTTTTCTTGTGAATAAATTATGAAATATCTCTTCCCAGTCTTTTCTAAATTCCTCTAATTGATTCCTGTAGTTATCATCTAGTATTTTATATGCTCTAATAATTATCCCTTTTTTAAGTGCAGATTCTTTTCTACATTTAATTAATGACTATACCAGAGCAGGTCTTTCACTTCAGATTCACCTATCCCTGTCTCTTTGCCTATCCACAGATATCAATCCCTGATAGGGAAATCAGTCTCTAGCCTGCATTCCAAATATCTTCTTGGTTTCTTCCCATTTTATTGCCTTTCCCTCTCTAGATATTTGCTCCCAATACCTTGATTCCTTTGTCAGTTTTCTCCAGTAAATTTCAGGCTACTCTTGCCTATTCTCTGTAACCCTAATTGCAGTTTTCTCTATTGGTAAAATAACCTCTTTCTCCATTCTCGTGTTGGCTTAGTTCTTAGAATACTTCCTGCTACTTTATGAATATGATATTCTCTGTGGTTGCTGTTATTCTCCTTAAGGATCTGCATCCAAAATCCTACTCTGTCCTTATTTCTTGAATTTCTCCCTGCTTCATCATCATTGCTTTCCACTTTGAATTTCAGCTTTCTGCTTGGGTTATGTATTTGAGCCTTAACTGTGTCGCTCTAAAATATACTTTCAAATCAGGTAATCCTAATCCACCTTAGTCTATTGGAAGGATCAACTTATCCTTGCATTTATCCTTTCCCCTCCTCGATAAAATGCTTCAACTCTTTGTTAATTACTGTCCCACAACTTCTCCTCTGAACTAAAGGGACTAAAAATATTGTCACTGTTTGTATCTAGCTATCCATATCCATAAACAAGAGCTTCTCAGTTTTTGTATAATATTTTGTTTAGTCTCTTTCTGCATATCATTAGCCTCCATAACAGAATCCCTTTTAACCTCATTTTATCATGTCCCCATAAATATGGGTATTGGTGGACCAATTCATGTGTGGGTACATAGTTTACAGCTATAGCCTTTGTTTTATTTTCATATATTTTATAGCCCAAAAAAGACTTGAAACTGTCTCAAAATGTTCTAAAACAATTAACTGTCCTTTTCTGGTATTATCAGGTACAAAATAAAATTGTCTGCAAATAAAGCCAACTATTCTTGAGTACCCAGCAGCATAGTTGGCTCAGTCAGCTCCCTGTGCCAGTACCATGATCCAATGGCCCACCCCCTCAGCTCTTCATGTAAAGACAAAAAAAATGGACATTCCTTCTATTGCCACACCAACCAAGTTTCTGTGTCCCGTCCCAACCGTCCTCCCCTATTAAAATAAATAAATAACTAAATAAGAATTTCTTCTTATAAACTGTAGCAAACTGCTACAGAATTCATGTCTTCCATACCAAATATTTTCATAAATTTCTTCAGAAATCTATATTCTTTTGTTGTATTTTCTCTTCTAGGTCTTTCAGAAAAAATCTTCACTGTTGCAAATCATCTTCCAATTCCCATCTATAAGTAATATTCCCTGCTGGAAGTTGATTATTTTTCCCAAAATTGTCTTCATCTCCATAATGGCAGTTTTAGCTGGAAAGTAAATACATGCCATCCAAGTCCTCCTCCCTCACCAGTAGCTTTTTATCACCCCAGATCTACCATTGCTATATTTCCCTCTTCTATCACTATTAGAACTCCTTTAGCAATTAGTATAAGCATTACCCTTCCTTGCACTGAATATCCATCCTAAAATCCTTTCTTTTATCAAATTCACATGCTCACTTCTTGCCAAATGTGTTTCATGTAACACTGCTGTTTATACTCTGCTTTTCTTAATATAATTCAAAACTCTTTCTTTTTTGTCTATACCCATGAGGCCATTCACATTCCAAAATAATATGTTTAGGGTAGCCATTATGATAAGAAGTTATTATTCTCACCTATTATATGTGACACCTTTTTTTTTTAAAATGTCTGTTTCAGCTTTTGTGTTATATGCGCTCACTGTTTGGCAGGTTGATCCCTTTTACAGTTGTTCCTTGCCATTTCCATTTGAACCTATGACCCATTTTACAAGAATTTCTGTTTTAATTAAACCCTCGAACAAAAAAAAAAAACACTCCTCCAAAATCTATTAATTTAAAACAAACACACAAATCTATGTAAATCTTCAAATTATGAAGTTTAACCCTCCTAATAGGAACATTTCTTTGCACTTTTAGGTTCATGAAAGTACAGAAAGTGCAGTCAGATGTGCTTCAGTATTCGTGGGACTTGAAAGATACACAAGATTAAGAAGTTAATCACTGAAGGCATGTATAAGTCTTGTCACTGACAGTGGAGTAGAATTATCAGTTTTAAAATGTTTAGGGTGGTAGTTGTTTACAAGTTATCTTGGATGGATATCACAAACCACGTTCCAACAAACCAATGACACCTTCTTCTTTTCAATAAATAAAAGTCTGCTTATTCCACAGCGAAGTAAAAAGCAGTAAATTCCACCATAAAATCTCCTAGCGCCTCAGCCGTGACAGCCTTTACAGAGTAAATACAAACACAGTATTTCCAATTTATAGCACAATCAATTTCAATTAACTAATTATACCAATTAGGCAGAATAAAGGTTTCTTAAAGCTAAAACAGAATTCAAATAAAACTCTGCCAGTTACATTCTTTATTTAGCCCATGAGGCTGTATAGTATTGTATTTAATAATAAAAATGTATTCCTTTTTTCTTAATGAATGTTTAAGCAGATCATCACTTGTAAAATGCAAAGAAACATCTTCCAAAACTGTAACTTTTAGACTATTTGTGTTTCCCGAATGTACTGTATTAAAGTGATCTGCTACGGGACTTATGATTTTATTATTTTTTATGTCTCTAACATGTTTTTTTATCCTTTCACTTAAACTTCTTTTACTTTCTCTGATATAGAAACAATCACAAGAGTATTTAATTGCATAAACTATTCCCTTTGTCATACAGGAAAAACAGTCCTGTATTTCAAACTTTTTACCATTTATTCTGTCAAATGTAGCTGTTATATACTGACAAATGGAACACTTGCCACAAGGGCTTGTGCCCAATTTTTTTACATTTCTATTAATTCGCTCTTTTGGTTTACTCTATTTACTATGTACTAAAAAATCTTGCAAGTTACGACCCCTCTGATAAGATGTTCTAAATTTTACTTGTGACAAAGAGGGAACTTGTCTCTATATAAGTTTCCAGTATTCTTTTAATAAGCTATTGAGTCTATCTGAATAAACAGTATATTTGGTAACAAAAAATAAATAATTGTCATCTGAGGTCCTTTTTCCATTTCCTATGTTACCCATGTGACTTCTTTTCTTACTAACGTCATGCTTCTCATAAATTTTAGCATAACTTTCCATTACCAATTGCTCTTCTTATCCTCTATCCAAAAACATTTTTATAGCTCTCTCAGCTTCTGTTTGTGACTCATTTATGTCACTACATAACCTCTTAATTCTAAGCAGTTCCCCATAAGGAATAGATGCCAAAGTATGTGGTGGGTGGCAACTAGTAGCTTGTAACATTAAATTCAACTGATTAAATTTTCTATGAATCTTAGTTTCAATTTTCTCATTGATTACTCCTTCTATAGTAATATCTAGAAAATTAACCTTCAGACCTATTTGTACTTCATCATATTTGATTCCAAATCTATTGTTATTCAAAAAATTCAAAAACTCAAACACCTCTTCTCTACCACCATGACATAAAAATATGAGATCATCTATAAATCTGAAATAGTGTCTAACATATCTCTGATAAAATGCATTTCTGTATATATGAGTACTCTCCATTAACCCCATGAACAAATTTGCATACATGGGGGCAAAAGCTGCACCCATAGCTGTACCTTGTTTTTGTCTATAAAGGTTCCCCTCAAATTCAAATATGTTGTTATTCAAACAGAAATGTACTAGCTCTTTAATATATTGAGTTCTGGGATTGTCTCCCAAGAAATACTGTATAGCTTCTAGTCCATATTGATGTTGTATATTAGTATATAGACTAGTTACATCTATTACTACAAAGTACATATTTTCCTTCCACTTTATTCCTCCCACCCTCTTCAGAAAATCAAAGGAACCTTTAGTATAAGATGGGAGCTTTAGTACTTCTTTCAACAGTACTTCATGTAAAAGACAGCCCAAATTATGCGTAAAATATCCAATAGCTGACACTATTGGGCATCCTGGAGGGTGCTGCAAATCCTTATGAATTTTAGGCACACAAAACAATCTAGCTACAGAACCCTCCTTGTTCACAAACTTTTTTGTTACATCTGATGCTGTAAAATAATGTAACCTTACTCTTTTATCTAACAGCATCCGATATTCTTTTTGAGCCTGACTTAAAATTGTCATGTCTACTTTTTTAGAAATTTGTTCATTGCTCAAATGTTGCATGTACATATCATAATAAGTTAAAGAATTCATAACAATCAGCTTACCCCCTTTACCTGAGGGTTTAAATACAATATTATCATTAGTGCTTAGTTGTTTTAATTTATACCATTCCACCTTTGTTAAATTAAAATTCTTGTTCACTCTATTAAATTCAATAATTTCTTTTTTTATTACTAAATTAATAGCATTGTTAAATCACTGTATATTAAAATTTTTAAAAGGTGGCATGAAAGTGCTTTTAACAGATATTTTTAGTCGTATCCAACCATGTATATGAATTGCTTTCAACACCGGAATCACAGGAATAAAAGCTACATTCACTTGATGAATCTCTGTCTTCATTTAACATACTCACATTATGTGGAACAGAATTGTAAAAATATTCTTTCAAATGCATTTTACGAATTAATTTAAATACTTCTCCTTTAACTTCATACAATCTTGGAAAAACAGTAGGAATAAATTGTAAGCCTCTTTGCAAAACTGACATTTCATCTTCATCAAACACATAATTAGATAAATGTACTACATAAGAATCCACTACATCATGTACTACCTGTTTAGTTTGTCCATTTGCTCCACTTATATGGGCCCTGGCCCTGGTCTCTGTAGTTACCATGTCCCTGTCACATTCATTTCCTTGTACCATGTCCTGTGGCACCTGGTCCAGGACATTTTTTTTGGAAGGATTCCGCATTACTGGGTCTAGGTAATGCGGGATATTCCTGGTCCATACACTCCTCTTCTTCCACAGAGGATGCCCCACTTTCTGCTGAATAAAAACTGCGGTTCTTCCATTGGCTATATGTTTCCTGATTTTGAAAACTGACATTGCACCATTTAGATTGCTGATTGGATGACAAGATCCCTCAGATCTCTTTGAAGTTTATTTTTCTTTCTATGTATCACTTCTTTCTCATAAGTGGTGAGATGATCATTAATACTTGACAGAAAAGCTTCCAATGCTGAGTTAGATGTTGTCTTAATCACTTCTTCACACATTTTTTTTGTTTTTTTCCAGTATTTTATTTCTTTTAAAATTATCTCTGTCTATCAGTATGGAAACCCATTCCATACTGCATCGATGTGCTGCAGCGATCCATCTATCATGGAACCCCTGTTTTTGTTTCTCTGATAATTCAAATGGGGCAGAGGAACTTTTAATGGCTCCGAGTCCCCTAGGTGATATCTGCAGTTCCTGATATCTTTGTAAGCTATTTAAATAATAAAAAGTGTCTGTTTCCTTAAATAACAACTTCTCCAATTGGGAACATAGTTCCTGTGCTGCAGGGTAAGAAGATCATTCTGTTTTCTTACCTATCGTAGCAAAAGGATTAGTTGTTGTATGAAACCTGGATTCTTCCCATTTCTTAAGGACATTTGTTTGCATATTCAGCTGCTGTTCAGGAATACCATTATTCTGCTGAATCGTTGTTTCATTGCCATTAATTACTATAGTCTTAGGCTCAGAATGTAAACTGGTAAGTCCATTTCTCTGAGTAAATTCCATCCCCGTTTCACGTAAAATACAGGGCAAAGAAGAAAATGAGTCACTGGTCGTACCTGGAGTTTAAACCACACTTGTAGAAGATGAATATCACAAACCACGTTCCAACAAGCCAATGACACCTTCATCTTTTCAATAAATAAAAGTATGTTTATTCCACAGCGAAGTAAAAAGCAATAAATTCCACCATAAAATCTCCTAGAGCCTCGGCTGTGTCAGCCTTTACAGAGTAAAATACAAACTCACAGTATTTCCTATTTATAACACAATCAATTTCAATTAACTAATTATACCAATTAGGCAGAATAAAAGTTTCTTAAAGCTAAAACAGAATTCAAATAAAACTCTGCCAGTTACATTCTTTATTTAGCCCATGAGGCTGCATAGTATTGTATTTAATAATAAAAATGTATTCCTTTTTTCTTAATGAATGTTTAAGCAGATCATCACTTGCAAAATGCAAAGAAACATGTTCCAAAACTGTAACTTTTAGACTATTTGTGTTTCCCGAATGTACTGTATTAAAGTGATCTGCTACGGGACTTATGGTTTTATTTTTTATGTCCCCAACATGTTCTTTTATCATTTCACTTAAACTTCTTTTACTTTCTCCGATATAGAAACAATCACAAGAGCATTTAATTGCATAAACTATAGCCTTTGTCATACAGGAAAAACAGTCCTGTATTTCAATCTTGGATGGATCTTTTGTTGGAAAGTTTTAGTCAGGAAATATGCCATTGAGGAAGACTTGTCAGCTGAGATGTTATGCAGTATTAACCTCTGGGCGAATGAAGAGAATCTGATGCATTGATTAGCTGACAATGACTATGTAACTCATAATATGGTGCAATATTATATATAATACATTATTTAAGTATATCAAAATATTATTCACAGATTACAACATGGTGGTATAGAAGGCTAAATCTAACATGCCACTGTCTATAGTTACTCACTCCCAGAACATTTTAATCTATTATTTTTTTATTTATTCATAATTATTCATACACCATTTTATCATGTTGTTATACTTATTTTTTTTCTTTTAATGTCTAACTTGTGTTAGGCTTCTTTCTTACTAAAAATTATTAAGCATTTTATAGTTGCAACTGTTACTGAAACTTTCTCCTGAAACCTCTACTGTAATTGGACTTTTCCCAGCTGGAGAAGTCTCATGAGTGAAATAAAATACAACAAATAAATACATACATAAATGTATGTAAATGAAACACACAAGTGGATTAAATATTTCTTAACAAAGGAAGGAGAGAAGGAGATCTAGAGAAGGGTCCAATAAAAGGTAAACAAAGTGGAAAGATACATTTAAACAGTATTGCTACATTATTATATTCATTGGTGTTACGTAAGCCATGTTAGTTATTAATCAGCCAGAAAGGAAACTCACTGGGTCAGAGTAAGACATTTTTATATCTAAGAAAGTGTATTTATTTACACAGTTATACTTCTGAGTCAATGAGATGTTGATTACAAATCTGCAGCTAAGACATCCATTTAGTGAAAGGATGCTGTTTCATTTTTAATTGGTTTGTAATTATTCTTACAACAATAAAATATGTTTTAATTATATTGTGGCTTAGTCCAGAATTGCGTATTTCACACAGAACCAGAAAGTACATTTCCTGAATTACTGCTACCCTGTAGGCTGCAATGTAAGGGACAAGCTGGTCAGTGTGTCAATGGCAGTTTAGGTGACTGTCCTTTCAGCGAAAATGTTTTGCCAAAAGCCCTTTTGCAGATAGTGGAGAATTCCCTTTCCTCCACTATTGTGTGACCTCAGAATAGATATATTTAAGTTTGGGAGTGTGGGGTTGTTGTTTGACTAGGAGGTGTGTGTGTGTGTGTGGGGGGGGGGGGGGGGCTTGTTCCCTGCAAAAAAAAAAAATCCTCATGTTTCACCAAAAGTACTTTTGGCAACACATTTTTGGAGTTTTTGCTTTCAGGGAAAGTGGTGTTGTTCTATTGACATGAATCCAGCTACAACGCATTTAGTGCTCAATGCCTGGATCAAGGGGTATAGAGTGATAGAGCCTTGACTGCTAACCAGATGACTAAGGATCAGTTAGTTGTTCAGATCCTAAAGGACTTTCTGCTGCCAAGGAATCCCAGCTGCGGTTAAACCAAAGTCACTACTTTATTACAGGAAAGATTAAGTGCTTTAGTCTATTATTAACAAGATGTCTTCAGAATCAATCCTGACATATAATTACCAAGTTTAAATACCCCTCTTCCCAAATCACATGACTCATCATAACCAGTAATAAAACTTCTGAACAAAAAAGTACAGGTGTTGTCACTAGAACAACTTGCTTGGTTCTTAGCATTATTTGGTGTCAGGTCCTAGAGGAGCCAATAGGGGAGGTTGGGAATGAGCAGACAACTCCCGCTCACCCGTCCTGGAAGGAGGGAGGCAGTAAGGCTTGCAACTATACTGACACCCAGCAGAGGCTAATTGTTTTACCAAATGCGCTATGATGGAGAGGTGCATGCCAAGCAGCAAGAGGCAAGCATGTGTGGTACTGATCATGTACAGAGGTATGCACTGCCGGACTAACCCCTTGGCAGCTGTGGGAGAGTGAGGATTAGGGCTGCATGGATGCATCCTATGGCTTCCTGTCTTTCACTGGGGGGAATGAATGAGCCAATTAATTTCTACCTTAGAGAAAGAATGAATGGGTCAACAGAATACAGAAGAGATGATGGGTGATGGGTAGAAGGCTCATAAATATGAAAATAAAATATGTAGTGCCTATACTTTCTAAGATGAAATTATTTTGGATAGAAATTTAGGAATACTGGACTAGTGCTCAGTAGTATAGCTAGTGCTGGTTGAAGGGGACACCTGCCCAGAGCACAAAGTGTTAGGGGGCATGATTGGCTGATGCCTGTCATTCCTCAGTGTATTTCATTGCATCTGTGGCTCAGAATTGAAACACTGTAGTACTTTGTGTCTTTAGTGCATTATCAGTATTCAGAAAAGCCAGCACTTCATTTCTGGTCAGAAGCAAAGCACTGTAATGCTTTATGTCTAAGAACTGTAGCAGATGCTACATTTGGTAGAGTTTTAAAGCAGAGAAGAGATTTTTGGCTCCATAAGTTCAAGGAGAGAAGCTTTTTTTGTTTTTTTGTTCCTGAACAGGGATGCCAGATCGAGGAATGGCACTGGGCACAACAATAGCCACCTACAGCTGTATTATTGCTTCTGTTTTTTTTTCATCTGGACAACAACAAGCCCATTTGAGAATGCTACATTCCTAGACTGCATGTTATTTGAGATTTTATGACAGATGGGGGTAAGAAAAGTACACTCTCAGTCAGATAAAAATAAATGCAATGAGTGGTCTTCTGAACTTTTTGAAATAGTAGATTGTGGCAGTGCATATCCCTCTACCTCTCAGCACTAAAAATCTGTACAAAGCCAAAAATAATGGGGGGGGGGGGCTGAGAAATACGGACAAATTTTAAATATTGCTCTTATAAACTTAGACATTTGCTAGAGTAAAAAGTTTTGTATTACCATCTATTTTCTGATGGAAATTAAGCATGGTACTCAAATGTCTGCCATTATTAGTGGATTCAGTCCTCACTGATTTGCTAGAAAACCATAAAATTTATGAGGAGCAGGCCAAAAATTGGAGGCAAAATTCTGGTCATTCTGTGAAAATCTGGACAGCTGAGAGATATGTGGTGGTATTAAAAAAACTGATATGGCCGCAAGCAGGAGTGTCAGGAATACATAAAATAAGTAAACCATCAGATCTTGGCCATTGTTTGCTGTACACAAACAAACACCTGTTTAGCTGTGCTGCAGGCTGTGCAGGGCCTTTAGTTTTCAAAGTTAAGAATACCAATATATGTGCAGAATAAGTAGAGGTGACTCAAGGTCTTTAAGACTATTCACTTGTTACAGCTAACTCTGTGCAGCTTCCTCTGTCACTGCCCATCTCTCCATGGTTTTCTATATTTCTCATGCCATTTGAAATTACATTTTGCTCTATGCTGTCATCTCTGGGGCTGATCTCTGTGTTTTTAAAAGCCCTTTTTCCACCTGACCCTTGGCAGTCTTATGCCTAAATCATACCCATCTTATTCCTTCTGTCTTCCAACGTAGACATCTCGGGTTTCTGTAGCCTTCCCTCATAGCCCAACCCCTCTATCCCTTTCTTGTTTTGTCACCCATTTCTGTAGTATTTTTACAAAATTGATTTCTTTCTATATTTCTGAATGGCTTCACAAACTGTCTGAAGTACTCAGGATGTGTTCATGTGTTCTTACCAGTGCCTTTAAAGAGGGGGAATGATGTCTGTATCACTGGTATTTCCCTCCACAGCCATGCATTTTAGACCATTGTCCTCTCTCACTATTTCTTATGATTAATTCTTCATATGACTATTATTCTCATAACCTTTTCTAATGCACTTCCCAGTACAACACCATTCAGCGTGCATTATTTATTTATTTATTATTTATTTTACATTTATTTACCAGGGAAGTCCGACTGGACAGAGCTGTCCGTTTTCAGCAGAGGCCCAGAGAGAAAAGCTCCAGAACAATTGCTAACATACTATACATAAGACATTTACGTGAGCATTGTGGTTTACACATTCACTTATAAAAATATAGCAGATAATAACATATGACTGCATAAGACATTTACATAAGCATAGTGGTTTATACATACAATTAAAAGTATAGCAGGTAGTAACATTTGATTGTTGTTCATACAGTATGTTTAGTAGATAACCTTGAAGATGTACTGAAGATAAGACAAGAAATGAAAAACTAAAAAAGGAGGAGAATATAGACAAGTTCATATGAGGTGCATTTACATGTTAAGGGAAAGCTTTTCAACTTGGTCTATGGGAGAGTTAGTTGATATAGATGGGAGAGTGATCAGTAGGTGGTAGTGAGTTGGTAAGTAACGTGTGATAATATGTAGTGCATCTCTGGGAGTTTTAAAGAGGAGGTTGGATAGCGAGTAGGGGAAATGAGTTAGAATATGTCAGCCAGGTGCTAGGCAGTTACAAGTAATGTGTGATAATATATAGTGCATCTGTGGGAGTTATAAAGAGGAGGTTGGATAGTGGGTAGGAGAAATGAGTTAGAATTTGTCAGCCAGGTGCTAAGCAGTTACAAGTAATGTGTGATAATATATAGTGCAGCTGTGGGAGTTTTAAAGAGGAGGTGGGATAGTGAGTAGGGGAAATGAGTTAGAATATGTCAGCCAGGTGCTAGGCAGTTACAAGTAATGTGTGATAATATATAGTGCATATGTGGGAGTTTTAAAGCGTAGGTGGGATAGTGGGTAGGGGAAAGGAGTTAGAATATGTCAGCCAGGTGCTAAGCAGTTACAAGTAATGTGTGATAATATATAGTGCAGCTGTGGGAGTTTTAAAGAGGAGGTTGGATAGCGAGTAGGGGAAAGGAGTTAGAATATGTCAGCCAGGGGCTAGGCAGTTACAAGTAATGTGTGATAATATATAGTGCATCTGTGGGAGTTTTAAAGAGTAGGTGGGATAGTGGGTAGGGGAAAGGAGTTAGAATATGTCAGCCAGGTGCTAAGCAGTTACAAGTAATGTGTGATAATATATAGTGCAGCTGTGGGAGTTTTAAAGAGTAGGTGGGATAGTGGGTAGGGAAAAGGAGTTAGAATATGTCAGCCAGGTGCTAGGCAGTTACAAGTAATGTGTGATAATATATAGTGCAGCTGTAGGAGTTTTAAAGAGGAGGTTGGATAGCGAGTAGGGGAAATGAGTTAGAATATGTCAGCCAGGTGCTAGGCAGTTACAAGTAATGTGTGGTAATATATAGTGCATCTCTGGGAGTTTTAAAGAGGAGGTTGGATAGTGGGTTGGGGAAAGGAGTTAAAATATGTCAGCCAGGTGCTAGGCAGTTACAAGTAACATGTGATAATATATTGTGCATCTGTGGGAGTTTTAAAGAGGTTGGATAGAGGGTAGGGGAAAGGAGTTAGAATATGTCAGCCAGGTGCTAAGCAGTTACAAGTAACATGCGATAATATATAGTGCATCTGTGGGAGTTTTAAAGAGGAGGTTGGATAGTGGGTAGGGGAAAGGAGTTAGAATATGTCAGCCAGGGGCTAGGCAGTTACAAGTAACATGTGGTAATATATAGTGCATCTCTGGGAGTTTTAAAGAGGTTGGATAGAGGGTAGGGGAAAGGAGTTAGAATATGTCAGCCAGGTGCGAGGCAGTTACAAGTAACATGTAATAATATATAGTGCATCTCTGGGAGTTTTAAAGAGGAGGTTGGATAGTGGATAGGGGAAAGGAGTTATAATATGTCAGCCAGGTGCTAAGCAGTTACAAGTAACATGTGATAATATATAGTGCATCTGTGGGAGTTTTAAAGAGGAGGTTGGATAGTGGGTAGGGGAAAGGAGTTAGAATATGTCAGCCAGGGACTAGGCAGTTGCATGTCCAGGAGTTGTTTAGGTGGGAAATTAGCTGTTTTTTGAAGATGGTTTTATTAAGTTGCACCCTGATTTGTAGTGGTAGGGAGTTCCAAGTCTTGGCAATGTTGCTAGAAATTAGGGAGTCACCAGAGCTGTAATGGCTTTTGATGATTGATATTAGTGCCTTGTTAGTGGATCTAAGTTCTCAGTTATTGGAGTTGAGGATGATCAGGTCTTGTAAGGCTGGACTTTTGTCGAGTTGGTACAGTATTTGGTCAGCTAGAAGAAGTTGGTTTAGAGCTATGGTGTTAGGGACGTCTAACATTGTTGTACTTGTATTGTTGTATTGTTGTTGTACTTCTGTTTGTGATTCTGGCATCCAAACTGTATAACTTTCTACTTCTTGATCCAACTATATTCTTCAGTGCCAATTATCCATTCAGCCTTCAGGATTCTCTATCTCTTTCCTCAGACCTTCCCCTCCATCTGTTGTTATGGAACCTAGTTTTGCATTGTCAGCGACCAGAGACAGCTTAGTTTCTGTTCCCAAGCACTATGTCTTCCCTTAGTATGCTGAAATGTGCTGCCCCCAGTACTGATCTTAGTGGTGACCCACTTATCACACCCCTGAGTTTGAACATTGCTTCCTATACTATCACTCTTTGTCTCCTACTCTTCAACCAGTTTCTTATCCACATGGTTTTCAGTTTTAAATTTGCCTTTTTAGTTCCCTTTCAACCTGTGGTATGACAGTGTTGAAGGGCTTCCTGAGTTCAAGAATGACTACATCCTAGATCCGTGCATCAATCTCTTCCATTATTCAGTCTTTAGACTGGATGGTATTCAACTGGCATGATGTCGTAGCCCATGGACCTATGTTGAACTTCATCTTGTAGTCTATTAGCTGACAGGAATTTGACCCACTTGCATTTCAGAATTATTTTTAATTTTTCCAAAGATTTATATGAGGCTGACTGGCATGCAGTGGCTTCAGGCATTTATTGCTTCTATCATGTGCAAGGGTAGCACAGCATCCTCCTTTGTTTTAGTGGAAACTCCCCTTCTATGTGAAAACACATCATCCAGGATTCTCTGTCACCTGTGCTAAAGTGGCAGAGTGTCTGATCCATTGGCCATTTCCTCTCAGTATTTCTAGAACTTTTCTTCTGCTGTGGATACACTTCAAATTTTCTACTTGTCTTCCAACCCTCGTGCACCCTTCCAACCTTGCATTCTTCCTCGTCTATACACAGTAAACAGTAAGGTAAATAATCAGGTCATTTCTATCATGTTTCCCTTTGTTTTTTTTTTTGTATATCTTACCATCTATCTTTAGAAATATCAGCACATCTTAGTTTTTATTTTAGGCTTCTGGTCTAATTCAGTTTGTTTTATGACTTTCATTCCCTCTTTAGTTCCTGCCCTGTGACATCAGTTTGGTTTTAAAACTCGTAAGGTATCCTTATGACTGCTCTGTAGGGGCACGTTTCATTTTGTGGCCTTCAGCTTCTTTTCCTTTTCCCCAGCACACTTGACCCGCTGTATCCTCAATTTTCCACTCCCTTTCAGCCTTATCCCAAGGCTAAAAGAGGAGGGAAGATGTGGTTCCGGAGATCGCAGAAGTCTTACCCCTCTCAACAGGAAGGTTCCCCCTCCAGAGGCAGAGGAGGGGGAAATTCATCAGGAAGACGCCATCCCAGAGGCGGCAGAGGCCCCCGCAACACTGGAGACCGCAAGTCCTTTCGTGGCTCCTCAACCTTTCATAGTCCCTGAGGGATTGCCCGGCTGTGCTGCTCCGGAGCCAGTCGGGGGTCATTTTTCGAAGCACCTAAAGGCCTGGGAAAGGATCACTCAGGACCGACGGGTGCTTCGAATTATCACCAGAGGTTACTCCATCCCATTCTGTTGCCCCCCCCCCCTCAGTCCAAAAGAATCCCGGACCCTCCACCCAGTCAATGGGATACCGCAGCCATAGAAATTTCAAAACTGCTGCAAAAAGGAGCCATCCAACCGGTCCCCGCAGACCAGATCGGATTAGGGACTTACTCAAGATTCTTTTTAGTGCCAAAAAAGACCGGGGACTTGAGGCCCATTTTGGACCTAAGCAACCTAAACCGTTCAGTCAAGAAGTCCAAGTTCCGAACGGTCACTTTACAAACCATTCTCCCGTTGTTGGAGAAAGGTGTTTGGATGTGCTCCATAGACCTCAAGGACGCGTATTACCATATCAAAATACATCAAACGTCCAGGAGACACTTGCGCTTCAGCCTAGGAAGCAGTCATTTTCAGTTTCAGGCGCTGCCCTTTGGTCTCACCACAGCCCCCAGGGTGTTCACCAAATGCTTGGCAGTGGTGACTGCTCACTTGAGGAGTCTAGGATTCCAGGTGTTTCCGTACCTAGACAACTGGCTTCTAACTGCCACCTCCAAGCATCTACTTCTACAGAGCCTGCAAGCCACAACATCACTGGGCAATTCCCTAGGAATCACCTTCAATTGGCCAAAGTCTGTGTTACGGCCATCTCAAAGAATAAAATTCATAGGGGCAGAGATATATTCAAACCAGATGCGGGTCTATCTACCTGCAGACAGAATTCAGATCATACAAAATCAGGTTCGAGCCCTACTCCCCAAGTCCAAAGCCCCAGCCAGAATGGTCTTGCAACTATTGGGATCGATGTCTGCCACAGTTCTGCTAGTTCCCTTGGCAAGGTTACACATGAGAATCCTCCAGTGGCTTCTCTCAACTCAATGGTCCTTTCAGGAACTCCCTCTCAATCATCTAATATGGATCACAGAATCTTGCAGACGAGACCTTCGCTGGTGGCTAGTGTCTTCCAATTTGGATCAGGGACGACCCTTTGTTCTTCCTCCTCCGGCAGCCACGTTGACCACGGACGCCTCCCAGACGGGTGGGGGGCATTCCCTGGGCAGGTCAGTCCAGGGCAAATGGCATCCGGAAGAGACCTCTCTCCACATCAACATCCTAGAGATGAGAGCAGTACTCCTGTCCCTTCAAGCCCTTCACTGTTACCTCCCTCAGGGCGTAATTGCTGTTCACACGGAGAACATGTCAGTTGTCTGGTACCTGAACAAGCAGGGAGGGACCAGATCCTATCCTCTTTGCAGAGAAGCGATGAGGGTCTGGGAATGGGCAATCTCAACCAATCGCTTCCTAGTGGCTACTCACATACCGGGCAAATCCAACGTCGTAGCCGACAGGTTGAGCAGGACCATTCTCTCTCCTCACGAGTGGTCTCTGAACATAACTATTACAAGACAGATTTTCAGCGAATGGGGAGTTCCTTGTTGCGACCTCTTCGCGACTCCTCTGAATGCGAAGTGCAAGGATTTTTTCTCTCTATCCCGGCCCGGGGAAGAGCCCTATGGACGTTAGTCCATCCTTGGCCCACCGGCCTGCTTTATGCCTTCCCTCCAGTTCCTCTCCTACCCAAGGTAATTCAGAAGGCTTCTCTCTTAGGGAGCAAGATGATCTTAATTGCTCCTTACTGGCCTCGTCAAGTCTGGTTTCCCTATCTTTGGAAACATGCTCTGGAAGGTCCATGGTTCCTGGACCAGATCCCAGACCTACTGACTCATCAGTCGGGACTACTACACCAGTCCCTACACACATTAAGATTGACGGCCTGGCTCCTCCTCTTCCAACCATAGTCAGGAGACATGCACTAGACCCAGAGGTAGTGCGGATATTGTCTTCAGCCCACAAGTCGACTACGAAGAAACTTTATTCTAGCAAATGGAAAAGATTTGCTATATGGGCTCAACTCCGGGGCCTGGACCCCATTTCAACTCCTGTAGCAGAAGTACTCAAGTTCCTAACCTCTCTTTTCAACCAAGGCTCTTCTGTTTCTACCATCAAAGTACAATTGGCAGCAATTTCTAACTTTCATGAATCCATAGACCCACCTTTAATGAGCAACAGGTTGTGTAAGACCTTCTTGAAAGGTGCTGCTCTATTAAGACCTCCAGTTTTTCATCCTGCACCTCCATGGGATCTCGATATAGTATTACGTGCCTTGACTTCTTCCCCCTTTGAACCGGCAGCTACCTGTGATTTAAAGTTTCTATCATGGAAGACAGCTTTCCTAGTGGCAATTACTTCAGCCAGAAGGGTTTCAGAACTTCAAGCTTTGTCAGTAAAACCTCCGTACTTGGTTTTTCATCCAGACAGAGTTTCCCTCAGACCGAATCCTTCTTTTGTTCCTAAAGTCTGCTCTACTTTATGCTTACAACAGTCATTAGAGCTCCCAGTGTTTTTCCCAAAATACTCCAATGAAGCGGAATTTATTTTCCACACACTAGATGTCCACAGACAGTTACGTTTTTATTTGGATAGGACCAAACAATCAAGGAATACAGATCAGTTGTTTGTGTCCTTTGCAGAAAACAAATTGGGCAACGCAGTCACAAAGGTCACTATTGCCAAATGGATCAGGGACTGTATTACTCAAGCTTATATTTTTTCTAACGAGGAGCTTTCCACCTCTGTCAAGGCTCATTCTACAAGGGCTATGGCTACTTCGGTAGCATTTCATTCTAAGCTTGCTATTAGTGATATTTGTGCTGCAGCTACATGGTCTTCCCCGCATACTTTAATTTCTCACTACAAATTAGATGTGGCATCTAGAGGATGAGCTTCATTTGGTTCCACAGTGCTCAGGAGTGTTTTCCAATGAGCCACCCGGGATTTAGGTGCTAGGGACGCTGTCCCATCAGTCAGAATGTAGGCGAGATTGGATCACATAACATCTTTTAGTTATGTACTCACCATAACTTCAGATGTTTGGGATCCATCTCGCCTACATTCCTAATAACCCACCCTCCTTCCCCCTTCCTTGGAGATCAGAGGATATCAGAAGGTCCGAATCCTGTTGTTTCATCTTGAAACATCTAACAATGTTATATAATCAGGTTATGCATGTGTGCATGAATGCGGACAAACAAGATCTGGGGGATTAGCGGTGGTGCATCCTGGGATAAAGATAGCTCAGCCAATAAGAGGCCTTGCTCTATAGCATAAGCGTGCCGAGGGCTCCGAACCCATCAGTCAGAATGTAGGCGAGATGGATCCCAAACATCTGAAGTTATGGTGAGTACATAACTAAAAGATTGTGGCAGTGCATATCCCTCTACCTCTCAGCACTAAAAATCTGGACAAAGCCAAAAATAATGGGGGGGTGGGGGTGGGGGCTGAGAAATACGGACAAGTTTTAAATATTGCTCTTATAAACTTAGAACTTAGTAAAAAGTTTTGTGTTACCATCTATTTTCTGATGGGAATTAAGCATGGTACTGAAATGTCTGCCATTATTAGTGGATTCAGTCCTCACTGATTTGCTAGAAAACCATAAAATTTATGAGGAGCAGGCCAAAAATATGAGGCAAAATTCTGGTCATTCTGTGAAAATCTGGACAGTTGAGAGATATGTGGTGGTATTAAAAAAACTGATATGGCCGCAAGCAGGAGTGTCAGGAATACATAAAATAAGTAAACCATCAGATTTTGGCCATTGTTTGTTGTACATAAGCAAACACCTGTTTAGCTGTGCTGCAGGCCGTGCAGGGCCTTTAGTTTTCAAAGTTAAGAATACCAATATATGTGAAGAATAAGTAGAGGTGACTCAGGGTCTTTAAGACTATTCACTTGTTACAGCTAACTCTGTGCAGCTTCCTCTGTCTCTGCCCATCTCTCATTGGTTTTCTATATTTCTCATGCCATTTGAAATTACATTTTGCTCTATGCTGTCCTCTCTGGGGCTGATCTCTGTGTTTTTAAAAGCCCTTTTTCCACCTGACCCTTGGCAGTCTTATGCCTAAATCATACCAGTCTTATTCCTTCTGTCTTCCAACGTAGACATCTCGGGTTTCTGTAGCCTTCCCTCATATCCCAACCCCTCTATCCCTTTCTTGTTTTGTCAGCCATTTCTGTAGTATTTTTACAAAATTGATTTCTTTCTATATTTCTGAATGGCTTCACAAACTGTCTGAAGTACTCAGGATGTGTTCATGTGTTCTTACCAGTGCCTTTAAAGAGAGGGAATGACGTCTGTATCACTGGTATTTCCCTCCACAGCCATGCATTTTAGACCATTGTCCTCTCTCACTATTTCTTATGATTAATCCTTCATATGACTATTATTCTCATAACCTTTTCTAATGCACTTCCCAGTACAACACCATTCAGCGGGCATTATTTATTTATTTATTATTTATTTTACATTTATTTACCAGGGAAGTCCGACTGGACAGAGCTGTCCGTTTTCAGCAGAGGCCCAGAGAGAAAAGCTCCAGAACAATTGCTAACATACTATACATAAGACATTTACATGAGCATTGTGGTTTACACATTCACTTATAAAAATATAGCAGATAATAACATATGATTGCATAAGACATTTACATAAGCATAGAGATTTATACATACAATTAAAAGTATAGCAGGTAGTAACATATGATGGTTGTTCATACAGTATGTTTAGTAGATAATCTTGAAGATGTACTGAAGATAACACAAGAAAGGAAAACTAAAAAAGGAGGAGAATATAGACAAGTTCATATGAGGTGCATTGACATTTTAAGGGAAAGCTTTTCAACTTAGTCTAGGGGAAAGTTAATGGGTATAGATGGGAGAGTGATCAGTAGGTGGCAGTGAGTTGGTTAGTAACGTGTGATAATATATATTATACCATGACCCCCCCAAAACGTGCACGCTGGTTGGCCAGCGTGCACATTGTAAATCGAGTTATACTAATGGAAAGAGGTCCGTGCCCAGACTTTTTCCATTAGTATAACTTTAATATATAGTGTCTGTGGAGTTATAAATGGGTTTAGCATAGCGAGACATGAGTTAGAAAATAAGCAACGGAGATCTCCGTTGCTTATTTTAAAGCTATCTTGCTATGCTAAACCCATTTAACATAGCGAGACAGGAAAAAGCAACGGAGAAAGCAAGATCTCCGTTGCTTTATAGTGCAGCTATGAGTTTTAAATGGGTTTAACATAGCGAGACAGTTAAAATAAGCAACGGACATCTCCGTTGCTTTTTAAAGTGTCTCACTATGTTAAACCCATTTAACATAGCGAATAGTAAAAAAGCAACAGAGATCTTGCTTTCTCCAGGTGCTAAGCAGTTACAAGTCTGATGTAGTGCAGCTGTGGCGCAGTACATCAGAACTGTAGATGCCAGACATCTGCAGAAGGGCAGTAAACAGGCATTATGCTATGCCATTATTTAAGAAAAGTAATAGTTTCTTTGGAGTCTTAAATAATGTCATGGATAATAGCAATAATACTTCTGGTGTGGGTAATGCTGTATTTACCACGGTTGGGAGTTTTAAAGAGGAGGTCCTCGGGTACCGGGACCAAAGGAGTTAAAATATGTCAGCCAGGTGCTAGGCAGTTACAAGTAACATGTGATAATATATTGTGCATTTCTGGGAGTTTTAAAGAGGTTGGCTAGAGGGTAGGGGAAAGGAGTTAGAATATGTCAGCCAGGTGCTAGGCAGTTATAAGTAACGTGATAATATATAGTGCATCTGTGGGAGTTTTAAAGAGGAGGTTGGATAGTGGGTAAGGGAAAGGAGTTGGAATATGTCAGCCAGGTGCTAGGCAGTTACAAGTAACGTGATAATATATAGTGCATCTGTGGGAGTTTTAAAGAGGAGGTTGGATAGTGGGTAAGGGAAAGGAGTTGGAATATGTCAGCCAGGTGCTAGGCAGTTGCATGTCCAGGAGTTGTTTAGGTGGGAAATGAGCTGTTTTTTGAAGATGGTTTTATTAAGTTGCACCCTGATTTGTAGTGGTAGGGAGTTCCAAGTCTTGGCAATGTTGCTAGAAATTAGGGAGTCACCAGAGCTGTAATGGCTTTTGGTGATTGATATTAGTGCCTTGTTAGTGGATCTAAGTTCTCAGTTATTGGAGTGGAGGATGATCAGGTCTTGTAAGGCTGGACTTTTGTCAAGTTGGTACAGTATTTGGTCAGCTAGAAGAAGTTGGTTTAGAGCTAAGGTGTTAGGGACTTCTAACATTGTTGTACTTGTATTGTTGTATTGTTGTTGTACTTCTGTTTGTGATTCTGGCATCCAAACTGTATAACTTTATACTTCTTTATCCAACTATATTCTTCACTGCCAATTATCCATTCAGCCTTCAAGATTCTCTATCTCTTTCCTCAGACCTTCCCCTCCATCTGTTGTTATGGAACCTAGTTTTGCATTGTCAGTGACCATAGACAGCTTAGTTTCTGTTCCCAAGCACTATGTCTTCCCTGAGTATGCTGAAATGTGCCACCCCCAGTACTGATCTTAGTGGTGACCCACTTGTCACACCCCTGAGTTTGGACATTGCTTCCTATACTATCACTCTATGTCTCCTACTCTTCAACCAGTTTCTTATCCACATGGTTTTCAGTTTTAAATTTGCCTTCTTAGTTCCCTTTCAACCTGTGGTATGACAGTGTTGAAGGGCTTCCTGAGTTCAAGAATTACTACATCCTAGAGTCCCTGCATCAACCTCTTCTATTATTCAGTCTTTAGACTGGATGGTATTCAACTGGTATGATGTTGTAGCCCATGGACCTATGTTGAACTTCATCTTGTAGTCTATTAGCTGACAGGAATTTGACCCACTTGCATTTCAGAATTATTTTTAATTTTTCCAAAGATTTATATGAGGCTGACTGGCATGCAGTGGCTTCAGGCATTTATTGCTTCTATCATGTGCAAGGGTAGCACAGCATCCTCCTTTGTTTTAGTGGAAACTCCCCTTCTGTGTGAAAACACATCATCCAGGATTCTCTGTCACCTGTGCTAAAGTGGCAGAGTGTCTGATCCATTGGCCATTTCCTCTCAGTATTTCTAGAACTTTTCTTCTGCTGTGGATACACTTCAAATTTTCTACTTGTCTTCCAACCCTCGTGCACCCTTCCAACCTTGCATTCTTCCTCGTCTATACACAGTAAACAGTAAGGTAAATAATCAGGTCATTTCTATCATGTTTCCCTTTGTTTTTTTTTTGTATATCTTACCATCTATCTTTAGAAATATCAGCACCGTTTAACATTTTCTTTCCCTTTACCTACACATCTGTAGAATGATTTTATTCCTCTAGGCATTTCTGGTTCTAATTCATGTTTTGTTTTTATTTGACTTTTTGCATGTTTTCTTGCCTCTTTATTTTCCTTTCTTCCCTATGTGCATCAGCTTTGGCCTTTTTAAATACCTTCGTAATTATCCTTATTACTCTTGTTACAGTTTCATCTTTGTTGGTTTCCTCTTCTTGCTTTCTTTTCTTTTGCACAACTGTGTATAGTTCCCTGCTGTATCCTCATATCTTCTCTGCTTCATCCCTTTCCAGCAATATATCATGTGTTATGTTTTCTAGTTTCTTAAAACTTAATAATAAATTATTAAATGATGAAAATACTTCTCTTATACTGAATTTGTCACAACTGTGTTGCATGGCCTCCTATCTTGAACTTAGAGAAGACCTTCACACATGCTGGCCTTACCGAGCAGAATTGTGTTGCAGAAATTCATTTTGCAGGAATGTCTGGCATTCACATTTCTTTGACTGCATGCCTTCTAAGCTAAAACTTTGGGCAAAATCTAATGAATGTGATTTGATGTTGTTTAACTCATCTTGAACTATTTTTGTGGTGAAAGCTTGAGACCTGATGAATCAAAGGACATGTCTGAAAAACAAAGTACAAAAAAATCTGTCTGGGGCTAAGCCCCCCCCCCCCAATCTTTACATAGGAGAAGACTCCAAGTAACCCCACTTAAATATAATGAAATACAATGAACTCTGATGTTATCCCATCTCAAGAAAAATATAATGCAGAAACCTCATGTAAATGCATTTTCTTTGACTATGTACTCTTGACTGGAAAGTCTTTGCAGAAATGGTCTACAATGAAATGCATTTATTTATTTATTGCATTTGTTTACTGGGAAAGTCTGACTGGGCTGACAGCTACCCTTTCTTAGCAGAGGCCAAGGGAGAAAAGCTCCAGAAAGTTCAAACATTACAAAAAGAACATAGTAAGTTATATTACAGCACATCGAGAAGTCTTAGCAAGCCAGCCTTCTTTCAAGCATTCTAGTTTTCATTAGACCATCTACCTCTCTTGATTGTCTGTCTGTTGCATGATGCATCTAGCAGATTTAATGTCTTCAGATAAATAAATGTATTCCTTTTTATCATCTTTGTTACTAAAGATCCTTAACTTTCTATATGGGAGGAACATGAAAATGAATAGCCTAAACAGGGAGTAGAGTTATTCATTCACACCTGTACACTATGATGTTGCTAGATGAGTCTGAATATACAGGCTGTGGTAAACACTTGTGGCAAATCTTGTGTTTGAACTTAATAATGGTTACTTAGTTGGACTGACATGACTTAATGAAAGATATTATCAACATTCTGCTACAGTAGTTTCTCGCACCAGTGTTATTAAATTACTCGGATCATAAATTGCAGCCTCTCAGGCTCTGAGCTTGCAGGAACTAATCTTGTGGCTTGGCTTAATTGGACTTAATATCCTCTAAGTGAGACTAAAAACTTTATGAGTGGTAAAGCACTACAGACAATGGACTGTAATGGGTAAGAAGCAGTCAGACAGCTGAGGTAGGGCCCAGTGGGGATAATATAAGGCATCAAATGGAGGCTACAAAACTATTCAGAAGAAGATTTATTAGGATACAACAAATTACTTCCTATGTCATTCATACCATATACCATGCGGGCACTGTTAAGTTTTTTTTTCAGATGTTATTGACTGCAGAATAAGTAGGCTTGGTATTAACATACATGACTGATTCTATAGAAATGAAAGAAATGAAACAAGCCAGCACTTGTTAAAACATAATTTGTACCCCAGAAGCTGTGATTTTTGTCTCCCAGTACTTGAAAGCTTGGAGAGTTGATCTTTATCCTGTCTGAAATGGCAGATGGCTTTTTATTTTAGTTGCTGAAACAGGAGATGTATGGTAGATTGTCAGGATATGAAAAAAGGAAAATCTTTTCTTCACTGTCATAACACTTATACCCAGCTTCTCCACACTATGACATATTCATGTGTTTATTTATTTATTTTTTGTAGTGAATACCTGCTTTTTATCTAATTAGCGGTCTGGCATGCTGACATTAATATGCATTCTTCAAAAGTCTGTTTAATGTATTTGTTGATATTTTATCCATGTTTTTTCAGGGTTCTGTAAGTAGATGTTAAATGGTTAAAATAAATACGGAATTACTGCTTGCCAAGTAGATTCGCATGATCGTATATTTTCATTGCAACAGATCAGTTATTTTTACAAATTAGAAAACAAGTAAGATCTGAGCTGTAATTTTCTAAAAGGAGCATTTCTATATTGTCTTTCAGCCTTTTTGGGATGGCTGTCCCCCATATTAAGGTTCTTGTAAGTTACCCGTGAATTATGAGTTATATTTCTTGCCTATTTTGTTGTCCTCAGATCTTCCTCACTGGTATGTCTCAGTTATATCATACGACAGGAAGGAAATAGATAACATGAGGGAGCTTCACCTTTGCTTGTTGCTGTTAGCCTATTTGATACCAAAGCATGGCGACACAGTTCAGCCTTAGGGACAGCTTAAAAACACACTGATAAAATGCTGAAAGGTTCTACAAGCTATACCTCCTGACAAAAAGTTAAGTGATGCAATAATTTTGAAGTCTGTACTGTGATAGCTGTTTCTTGACTTTTGTATTCATTTTACTTGAGGTTTGATTTAAACTCCATAAACAGACTGCTGTAGCCATATTTCTGCTCCTGTGACATTTAGTTACTTGGTTTATCCATGGATGTGTGTTTCTTCACACATTTATCTATTTTAACTATCAGTCATTGTCATACAAAGACTATAGTAACAAAACAAACTTTCTACTCTGTACTCTTCTTTCTTACTGTGAGAAAAAAAAAAAAGTTCTGTTGTTTGCTTCCTGATGGTTGCATACTAACTGCACTTTAAATCCCTTTTCAAAAAACAAATCTCTACATTATAACTTTATTACAGCTGCCATACTTGCTACATAGTAAGGAATATTCCAAAATTACAATACATGAGAGTAGAACAAACTTGTAGTGTGAGGGGATGTTTTTAGAGTTTACATACATATTCACACAAAGGGGGTATTCTACTGGAGATTTACATGCTCAAGCAGAGATTTCCAAAGTGGACAGAGGTGATATGTTATAATATGCTTCTAGATGAAGGAGCACACAGGTGAAAGTTCATTTTGTTACTACTGATGGTATCAACTGTTTTGATATAAGGAACCTTATTAACAAATACTGGCTAATTTTAATGAACAACAATATATTAACTCATTGATTTAGTAATGAATGTAAATTTAGGTACAGAAGAAAATGAGTACCTGCCACAGTTTATCACTTATACTACAAAAGGAATAGTAACCCATACACACTATCCCCAACCACATTGTGGAAGTGCATCATGTGGGAGCTGTAATAAACATATTCTGTTAAGCAGACAATTTTTCAAAACGAAGCATATATTCTACCATACAAATAAAAGCTATTACAATGTGCAATACTAGAAATGCAATCCGCATTGCAAATTGTTTCTGTGGTACTTTTTACATAGGTCAAATAAAATATGCCTTAAAACATAGACATTTTTGCATAGCTAAGTGACATTACATGTAAAAAAGCAGGAGTGCTTTATATAAACAAAGACACTTTAGTTCACTCAAATTCTATATGTAGGGATGCGTGCCTCTTGCATCCCTAGACTTAGTATAGCCAACTCTGAGGTCACTGCACAAAGAGGCAAAGGCAAAGCTCCAGCTGCAGTGAATGACCTCATTCGTGGAATGAGCAATTGAACCAGTTGTCCATTATTTCATAGCTGACCACTGCAGCACTGTCAACATGCACCAAGATGCTGTTTTGTGAAGCAATTCAAAAAGATGGAAGAACAAGGTAGAATGCCAGACTGAGTCCACAAGGAGGTTGAAGATAGAAGCAAACAGCTTTGAATGACTAATGCTATTTAGACAGGAAAACTCAGAACTGTTAGACTGAAATGCCAAAATGAAACACCTCAGAGAGACTTTGAGTAAATAGTGTACCATTAGGTCAGATTATAGCTGGAGTTTAGTGAACCTGGGTACAGTAGGCAGAGTCTGTTACGTTTAAATGTTAGGAAGCAAATATCCAAAGACTACGACCAGCAATATGAGAGTTAGAACCAGCAAAGTAAAAAATAATAAAAACAATCGTAGATCCAAGAAATATATACTGGTTCCGGATGTGCCAAGAAACATCCACGAAATACACTGTTCGTTGTACAAACTTGTATTATAAAAATATAAAATAAATAAATTCCTTTTCACTCGATGCAATAAAATGTGCAGAACTTTATTGAAAGTAAGCGCTTTCACCCATTAGGCTTCTTCAGACTTTTTTTCACTCACTGCATTGCTATGGTTTAAATATACTAAGGTGCATAGCTATTGGTTAAACAAAAAGAGGCTTAAAGCGCTACGCTCACTTTATATAAACATATACATAAAATTTCACTGACATATAAAAAGCTGTTGAACATGTGACACAGCTTATACTTAAAAGCATTATATAAACGACATCCATAAAAGTAAATGCAACTGACACATACAGTATCATCTGTTTGTGTGCAAAGGCACATACATGCGTGGGTACATATGCGTATGCATAGGCAGGGGCAGACTGGCATACCAGTACCTATGCAATCACGCACTAACGGCTGAGTCCATACACGCACACACAGGTAACAAGCAGCACAAAATAATGCATAAATACATTTAAAAACATGTGTCATGGATCTAAACCCTAAAACACCAGTCATAGCCATGTATACACTTATAACCATAGCTTAAAAAGGGGAAATGCATATGCCAATATTAGAAATAACCTAATAATCTATGATTCTACATATACATAGCCATGCACCTTAGTATATTTAAACCATAGCAATGCAGTGAGTGAAAAAAAGTCTGAAGAAGCCTAATGGGTGAAAGCGCTTACTTTCAATAAAGTTCTGCACATTTTATTGCATCGAGTGAAAAGGAATTTATTTATTTTATATTTTTATAATACAAGTTTGTACAACAAACAGTGTATTTCGTGGATGTTTCTTGGCACATCCGGAACCAGTATATATTTCTTGGATCTACGTTTAAATATTAGTTTACCAGCGTGCTGTATTATTGTATATAGCAACAGAAGAAAATCAAGTTTAGATGGAAAGGTAATAGAATTATAGGACAAACTACTAATTCTTTTGAAAAATACACTGTTTTCAGTGATTTCAAGGTGAAACTGGATGAATATTTGGAGAGGTCTTCTTCATAAGACTGCAGAAACTAATATGGGCACTAAATTTTAAGATCAGTACTGAGTATATGAAGTAAGCTAGTGAACTAATATTTTTTTCTGTTTTTATGGCAGATGGCCTACATGAGTTGGAAGTGATGAGTTGAAGGAGTTCCATCCATTTCTTGAGAACTAATGGACGAGGAAGTTGGACGGTGTAGGGCAGAGTCCCTGTACTCAGAACTGACCCCTTTCCGATTCATATTCTCCAGATGAAAAATAGTGCAGTAAATGTCATGTACTACTGTAATCAAGTGATACTCGTCACTTTCTAGAAGAAACTGTGTCAAGAGTAAAACTTAATGTTTGTTCTAAATCCTTATAATTTTCTTTATTTTTTCAATGTCCTCTTCATGTGCGCTTGATGAATGCTGCTGTTGGTTGTTCTTGCATGTGAAGTGTTTCAGGAAGCAACAGACATGAAAGGTGATAAATGCAAATTCAAATTTCCTTTGGAATATAAAATTCAGTTTTGTACATTTTATGGCTGTATTACCTTGTCTGATCACTAGGTGTCCTCATACATCACTATGTAGCTTTCCAGTGTGGTGAAGCAGTTGTAAGGTGATTGATAACAGCTCTGTATATGTGATCCCTCTGGCCAGCTGGAGCCAAAATAATAAAATGCTGATCTCACAAACTTTTCTTTTCTGTATCCCTGCCTCAGCACGGTTAGTGCTTTCACGCAGTCTGACTGGGCACTCAACTCTCAACCCACAAGGTAAGCTTAGCAACAAATCTTGCTTATTTTGGGGGTGTTGCTTTAACTTTTACCAATATATTTTATGTACTTTTATCATACTTACACAAGGTGCATAAGTAAAAACAAGTTTTAAATGTTAGTATTGATTTTTTATTTAATATCCAAGTATATATTAAATAAAATAAAATGAGTCCTTCCTGAATGGAAAATACCAGTTTAGAAACAGAGTCCTGACAGCTGGAGTTTATGCAGGAATTATATTCAGAAGAAATGGTAACCATGCTTCTACGAATTAGGCTGCTGTGTGTAGGGTACTATTATTGGATCTAGTAGCTAGCAGTTAAAGTTGTCTCAGAAAGGGCATGTGGTAAACCACCAGAGTTACCAGCAGAAGCATACACCATTCATCCTGCTACCTGGACTGAATACAGTAAGAACAGTCATTCTAATGTTGATGAGCAGATACTAATAATGTAGACTAGAGGCTTTGCAAAAACATTAATATCAGGAGGACAGGAGGCTAAAGCTATTTCTTGCAAAGGTACATAGCCTTTTTTAAGAATACTCGCTGTGAGTGAACAGTTTAGCTGAATGCAGAGCTAGTGCACCGTAAATTAGAATGACATACAACTTTGTTATCTTGTCTCTTGTTTAATTGCGTGTGGATTTATTTAAATATATTTGGCCTTGTTTATTTGCTTCTAGGTTTATTTAAATCTTGCACTACTGTATCATGCAGTTTTGATAACATTCTCATTAAGAATGGGCTCATGGAGAGAAGTAATTTGAATTAATATCTGTGAATTATGCTATAAAGTGTTTTGTTTTTATATTTTCATTTGTAAGCTGCCATATGTGATACATCATATGTGCCTCCCACTTGGCAAACAACTATAATTTTGTTTTTTCAGGGCACTGCACTCTACAGGTCTCGGACTTTATTAGTAGGAGTGCTCTGTTTCTCCACCTCCAGTGACATTAATGTGGTCGTGTCTTAAGGGGCTCAGCAGGTTTCTGCAACACTAAATAAGGCAAATGTCTCTCCCTGTTTTCCATGTCAGGTCTGCATCACCTTTGAGCCTATAACTAGTATTAGGTAACAATGTGTGCCTGTCTTCTAATAGCATAGCCTTGTATTTTGTTTGGGATAGGAGAGATCTCCACATCATCTGACATCTAAGGCTTTGAAGCCTCTTTAAGGGAGCAATAAGTAAACATGTTTGCTAAGAAAGTGGTTTTTACTACATAGACATATGAGACATTTTGTTGCTTCTCTGGCAGTACTAGAGTGATTTTAACATATGTGGTTGTGCATTAATAAAAAATGGCCCTTGACAGTCAAAAGCTGATTGATAGTATAGATGGTGGCAATGTCATGGTTGCATTTTTGGCCTGTATATGTGTGTGTGTGTGTGTGTGTGTGTGTGTGTGTGTGTGTGTGTGTGTGTGTGTGTGTGTGTGTGTGTGTGTGTGTGTGTGTGTGTGTGTGTGTGTGTTTCAATAATGTGCACTTAAATTTAAGTTCCTGGCATTTTTACAGCCCTGTCATTCTTTTCAAGAAAGAGAGTAAATCAGTGACATCCACAAGGCCAGTACTCTGAAGGATGATTTTTTTTTTTACAGTTTATCCAGCTTTTTAATCCTACCCTAACATGTTTGTTTTGTTGCAGTTTGTCCTAACTTTTAATCCCATGCTGAGTCCTCATGGGCTCAGGACAAGTGTCAGTGGCTCAACAGGTAGCACACCTGCCTTTGCTCTGGAGGATCAGAAGGCTATGGGTTCTTTTTCCACCCCAAATGCTTCGATTAATTTCCAGTACTGACATTACAGTGCAACATAACGGGAATGCTATACTAGTGAATGTGCTGCCCTTTGATAAAATGTTAAATGGAGGCCCCATCTGTAGGAGTTGGTGGTGGTTGAGGTGCTTGTAAAAGATCCCATAGCACTTATTGAAAAAAGAGAAGGGGAAATTCCCTGGTGTCCTAGCCAAAATTCCACTTGCCAGTGTGAATACCATCTCAGATTTCCCCTGAAAAGTGGCCTCAGGCCTAAAGGGACTAAACTGGTCAACAAAAGTAGGAAAAAGTAAAAAAAAAAAAAAAAGCATGTTTACAAACACAGCAATTGTAGAGGACTGTGCAACATTTTTTTTAATCACCGACATAGTGTCTTTCTGGGTCCCCTTAGGGTTCTTGCAGCAGTGAGGGAGTCCATGTTGTCATCCCAGAAAAGGCAAGTTGGCCATTAGCTTATCCAGCCCTTCCCTCTGGCTAGTCATCCAGCACTTAGACTGCTAGTTGAATTTATGTAATCAGTTGTACAAAGGAAAGCCTAACACCTGCATCACCAGGTCAGTTAATTTTCACACTATACTTTATCTTTCACCTTCACCTGACATTTGTCTTGTCTTGTTAACAAGGTTAACTGTTTACTGATAGAAGGATTCCTGAATATCCAGCAAGGACCTGATGCTACTTCCTGTATTATATACTTCTGTTAACTATCTAATGCCAAGGCACTTTGGCAAGTGGATAAAATGAAAAAATAAATAAATAAAATAATGCTTTTCTCAGGAAAGAGGCATGCAACCTAGTTGTAGCTACATTTGCAAATGTCAACAAACATTCTGCTAGCATTATAGCTAGCCAACAGAACCATTCCATTCTGGTTTAAATGGTTCATGAGGAGCTTTGACCAGGACTATACACCACTCCTTTTACTGACTATAACTGCAGGCAGATGTAATTTTGTCAGCTGTGTATCAGTCAAATGTGTTTCAGCAGTTGTACTAGAACCCCTAACTCTGTAGCAATGCTGTTTACTTTGAATGCAAATGTGAAAGTCAGGAATCATGACAAAAGGAAATAGAGAAAGGGAGACACTGACAATATGGAGAAGTATAGCATGTGCATTAACTCATTAGACAGGCTAACAACGTTATTCTGTATGAAGATGGAAAAATTGATGTTGAAGAAGAAATGTGAAGCATTGAAACCTTCCCTATATTATCTGCTGTTTAAGTTTTCAGTTGAACAAGGTAATATTCTTCCACATTACTGTGTCCTTATTTATATAAATTATTTGTGAAAGAGATGAATACTGGCACAAAGCCAGAAGCCAGGTTTGAAAGAAGAAGTGGTATTAGCCAGTGTGCAGGATATTTAGGGATAAGAACTGTAAGAAATTTCTCTACATTTTAGTGGCACTGATGTGACCGAATATGTTGTACACGTTCTGGCTTAGGGTTAGGCAGGCCAAATGTCTACTACCAGTAAAAATCAAATAGCAACCATTTTTCTTTTAAAGTGCATTTTTACAGGGACTTCAGTCAGCAAATGTAACAGTTCCATGGTGTCAATGTGACTAAATGATTCTGCCTGTGTGTGTTACTAATTATTTTCTCAGAAATGACAGTACTATTTATAGTGTGATCCAGCAGCAGCAGGCATGTTTCCACATATAGCAGGGTGTTTTAGTTACTTCAGCTGGATTGCTTTGCTGCTTCTGACATAGGAAATCCTAGACATTATGAAAGAAGCGAGGGGGGCTGGCTGATTAGGAGTGCCTTTTGTCACTACATACTGTAGGAGTGTCCCTCAGACCTGTTACTGACTTCCTTTCTCAAAGGTGGTTGTGGACATAAAGTGGTGTGACTGCTTTGTGGTAGTGATAAAGTGGTACAAATTTGTTTGCGTTAGCAGGGATGTCTAATGTAGGAGCTGGGACTGCACTGAACCTATAGATGACCTTGCAACCTCAGCTGTTCCTTTCATGCACTGAAGTGATGCCTTGCTGAGAAGGTTTTGCTAAAACATACACAAAGTAAAGCAGCTGCCACTCAGGCATAGCAGCTGGGGTTTCGCCTCTCTGATTCAGGTCACCTGAACTCAGTGATAGATTCATGAGGTTAGAGGCCGAAGTGAAATGCAAGTTTTGGTGTCCATTGTACTGATGTGCTTTCTTGGGGGATGGGCAGATGACTTGGTCCTGGCTTTCCATTCTGGTTGGTAATAGGGACTGAAAGTCACAATCAACTGCTAAACACAATATGTTGTCATAGGAAGGCAGCACACGGATTTCAATGCAATTGCACTGACATGAGAGAGTGTAAGTCTGCCGCCAGGACACTGTGACTAGGGCATGGAGTGAAATTACAGTTTCTGAGCAAGCTCCACTTCATTTTGTGACTGCTACTTCTTTTACTTCCTATGACTCTTGAAATATATCTTAGCAGTAACTGGTGTTACCAGATTCTAGTTTTTATACAGATACTTGCTTCTGAACATTTTCTGAGGATTTTTCTGACTTAATATAACCACTCCTTAGCTACACACACACACACACACACACACACACACACACACACACACACACACACACACACACACACACACACACACACACACACACACACACACACTCTGTCATCAAAAAGCCAACAAAACCAGTCTTCACCATTAGTTATTCATTCATTCAGTACAATAGTACAACAGGATTATAGGATATATACAAGGCACATCAGTCTATGGAACATTAAATGTTTTCCAGAACCAACCCACAATATGGCATATCCTGTTTCCAGGAGGTTGATGTAAGATAAGCCTGGGGAGAATTTTTGGTTACCCATCCAGTTATCAGGGTTTACCTTAAAGATGGGATGGGACTGGCTCTGTTTAATATAAATAGGTAATTTATTCCAGAGGTAGGACATGCTTTGGAAGATGAATCTATCACACTAACCTAACCTGTTTATGTGTTGTTGAAAGTTTAAATCCTCAGGTCAGTTGTTTTTGGCACTGTTAGTTTTCTAAAGGTGTTGGCGATTCAGGAAGGCAGTGACCTTCATGGCTCTACATGATAAACTAAACCACCATGGAGGAGTCTGTAAGACACAATTTGTGTTATTGATAGGGGCTGTAATCTCTTGGTAGGTAAGGGTCTTCAGACCTGTAATCTTTTCAGTTTGAAACCACTGGGTTCTTTCAAGTTGTCTGATGTTTTTAGACAAATACATGCTAAGGAGGGCATGATTAGTCTGATAAAGGATGAGCAGAGCATGTTGGTAACTTCTTTTGATCTAGACGAGATGCCTTTAAATATTAGTTGTGTCAGACAGAAGGATTTCTTTAACTCCTGTTGCAATGTGGTGGTCAACATACAAGAAATTATCAATGAACGGATTGAGATCTCTTATAACTAAATCAATCTGAAGAGGGCTACTGAGTCTACCATTATTAAAGCACAATGAACACCAACACCTGGCTTGCAGTCATCAACAGAATTAGATAGCTATAGGCTGAGGTTATAGGTTTAAAGGTTGGAGAAGCAGCTACTGAGTAGGAAGGCTCCAAGCAAAGAGTTCTTGAGGGTTACCACTGAGTCACATTTTTATTTTGTGAGGTGGTTTCAGCTGCTTTAACTGTCTGTGTTCTAATAGCTAGTTTTCTATCCACCTCACAGTTTAAGGGTTTATGCTTAGGTCTTTAAGTTTGTTGAAAATACAAGCATGCAAAATCCTTTCAAAGATTTTATCTAGATTGAGGTACGCTATGTGAACTGCATGGCTACCATTCACATTTTCCATGACTTTTTTGAAGAAGTTTACTGGGCTGAGTAGGCAAGACCTACTCTTTACAAAGCTGAATTGGTGAGGGTCAAGAGCAATATAGTTTTCAATATCTAAATTTATAAAATCTGATATGATGCATTCCATGATTTTGCAGAGTACACTAGACAGACTAATGGATCTGTAGTACTGGGGTTGGAGGTGGGGCCACCTGTGTGTAAGGGCATTACAATGACCATTGTCCATGATTCTGCAATCTTGGTGTTCTTGGTTCAGGTGTAGATCTGTAAATTATAATATTAATTGGGGAAAATAGTTAAAGCATCTCCAACAATGCTATCTTTCTTTATAAGGAGAATGTGGGAGAGAGACATTCTCCTTCTGAACCCATGTAATTTCAGCTTTGTTGTTTATTACTCGCTGATTTCAATTCAAGATTACTAGGGAATGGAAATCTGTCCTTCCACTCACTGGGTACAAGGCAGATAAACTTACTGTGGATAGGGCACCAGTCCATTACAGGTTGCACACACTTTTTCACACAAAGTATTCACACCCATAGGTAAATTGGAAGATTATCAGATCACCTTTAAGATGTAGGAAGAAACCAGTGCACATACCAAAAACCCAGACAGATGCAGAGAGGATGTGCAGACTTTGCATACAAATAGCTATGTGAAATTCATGCTATGATCTTTTTCCAGAATACCCACTGATGCCAGCATTGGAACTATGCCTTTCCCTACCCAAGTGTTGCTGTAACTACCTCCCATATTCTCCTGGAGAAAGATAAGTCTTCCAGGGATGCTTTATCTATTTCCCCTAATTAGTGTTGTAATTCCTGAGTCTACACCTGGCTGAGAAGAGACAGGCTGATCAACTGCCTAAGAAGTGATGACTTTGCTAGAAGAGCTGTGTCTAGAAAAATGAGTCTTACAAGAGTGTTGGAAGTTCAAGATATCTTGCCTAGGAAGTCAAGTGGGATACAACAATTGTTTGGGAATGATATGATGTCTGTCTTGCCAAAGTACAAAGAAAACTTCATTTTGCTTGGATTTCAGAGGTAGTGTTGAAGACCTACATTGTACACTCTGGGTAAATGTTAGAATTAAGCACATTTATAAAGCTATCGCTTAAGACACATTTTCATATCTGCTGTTTTTTCCCTGTATTTTGGTAATGGATTTCTAACTTAATGTTTTCATGACTCAACTTTATTTAGAAAATGTTCATGTCTTACTCAGATGGTAACCCTTCACAGTCTGTGAAAAGTCATGCAGGTAGAGGTCATTTGGTTTGAATATGAAAAATGTCAGCAGTCACATATGAGGCAGACTGAAGAAGTGTTTTCTGTAAATCCTGGGTCTGGGAGTTACCAGAACTATGAAATTGTGACTACACAATTTAAAGCACTTCATATACCTGTAACCTCTCCATATAGTTGCTTAAGATATTCAGCATACATTTAGAATAACCCTTTACTGTGAACAAAAATTTTAACATTTTTATATCTTGCACTGAAATTTAAATAATGACTGATAATAAGAAATAGCGATCATGAGGTGGTGTTAGGAAATGTAAGTGTTATGTAGTTCAGATAAAATATTTAACATTAATAGACTTATGAAATTATATTGCATAAGTAAATTGAAACTCATAATTGGTTGCTGTTAATGTTTTTGCTATAGCATACTTATTTTATAAGCTTGTCTCATGAATTAAAAATGTGAAAGAATTATATTTTTCCTGAAAGATGGTTTCACAGAGTACGTTCAGAAGTATGTTTTCTGAAAGAATTGCCTGTCACCAGAACAGATCTGTAATGAAACCATGTATCTCTCCTATTCAAGATCTGAAACATCGAGTCCAGTCTGAATAATTACATCTAATTTAATTGGAACAGAATTATTTAAACCTAAAATTTCTAAAACCTTGGGAGATTGCTAGCCAAAATACTAAAAACATTTTTTTTTGCAAGAAGGCTCAGCTGCATCCTGAACATGGGGACAAGCACCATCCCCCACAACCCCCCCAAAAAAAAAGGAATATATATATATATATATATATATATATATATATATATATATATCCACGGCGCAATGGTGCAGAGGCTGCGTTGTCACCTCACAGCAAAAAGTTTGGTTCAATTCTCAGCTGGGGTGCCTTCTGTTCAGAGTCTGCATGTCCTTCTTGATTTGTGTGGGTTTCCTCTGGGTGCTCTGTTTACTTCCCACATTACAAAGACATGCATCTGGAGCATTTCTTCCTGAGTCTCTGCTGAAAATTGGCTTCATTCCAAGTTGGACTTTCCCGGTAAACAGTTAATAAATATATATATATATATATATATATATATATATATATATATATATATATATATATATATATAAAATGCAGATGACTTGGCATAATGGTAAAGTTTTACCTCACAGACACAAAGTACGGGGTTTGAGTCTGACCTCTGGCTATTGGCGTGGCTTGTAATAGTCTGCAGACTGAAGCCTAATATTAACCTATGAACTCTGAAATCACACAAACTTGGAAATGAGGAAAGGAGTGAAGAAAAAGCAACACTTATCTTCGTGCTCTTCTCCAAGTCTAGCCACCATGACCAGGATGCTGGTGATGTTCCAAGTCTGATGTTCAGTAGGCCTCTCAAAGCACTGCAACAAATGTTAGCCCAACACCAACTTTCAGTACTGGGTGATTGTGATGTTAGGACTCACTTGCCTAAGCTCCTCTTCTCTACATGTAGTATGGCTCTGAAGGATGGTTTTATTAATTGGGGATGGGGGGACACAGTCACTGCACAACATCCAGAGTACACTTGGCAAAATATTTTGGGAAACAGGGGAATCAACTCAAGACACTATTTGGTGAGTCCTAGTCTTCACAATCACCCAATACAGTAATATTGCAAAAAAGCTACAAAATAATCAGTTTTATAGGGAGGTTCTTTGCCTCCCCACACACAGTCTCAAAATATACTACATTTGAGTCTGCACAAACTCAAAGAAAAGGGAAAAGATGAGTTTCTGTTTAATTTGAAACTTTCTTTTTTTGTCTTGAGTTGTGCAGCTTCAGAGATACCCCTGCAAAATGCCTGGGTCCTAGGATACACACTTTTATAACTGCATATAGCCAGCAATACAAAGACTCCAAATTATATACGACCATTTGATATGTTTTCCTCTTCCTGGATCCCTGGAAGCCACACTGCTTTACTCTAAATCTTTGCCATGCTGTAACCCTTCATTTATTACATTTTACAGCACACGGACTTCAGCAGTTACTTCCATTAATAACCCATATGTATAGCTCATCCTTTTAAGCATTACCCTAGAATTTACCTTTGCATCAGTTCCTTCACCCAGTGCTGTATTATCCATGTTTCACAGTCTTTATTTGTGTTGGATTGTGTTTAGTATTCATTTATTTTTGGATTACCCTCTTAGTTTGGGGGGGGGGTCAGAAGAGACAGAACTTCTTCGGGCACTCAGTGGGAACAAGGCATAGAAGCTCATCCTGAAGGGGTTGCCAAACCATCACAGGAAATATTTACACAAACAGACATAAATAACACTGTTTTTGTGTTTGTTTGTTTTTTGGAGGGGGGGATGGACATAATTGTGTGCTTATTATGTGTGGGTTATTGGAATTTGGTATTATTGTGTTTTAAACAATGGTAAAGACAGGTTTCCTTATTTTAATTACAGAAAACAGGTGGACCAGGCTCCTGCAAGTGTCCCAGAGTCAGGATGTTTACAATGGGGGTACAGCATATCTGTTTTGCTATTAAGGGAGCATGGGAGTGAGGAAGAGAGAGGACTGCTTTGTTTTTTGAACTTTGTGACTTTGTCAGATCTGACGTGCATCAGTATTCTGCGCAGCTAACACAATGGTGGTGGAGGGTGTATGGGAAAGAGTTAAGCTACTTCATTGTTACACAGTCACACAAGCATGACACACACACACACACACACACACACACACACACACACACACACACACACACACACACACACACACACATGCACGCACGCGCACGCATGCACGCACACATACACACACACACACACACACACACACACACACACACACACACACACACACACAGTCTAACTGCAAGGACATAATATTCTACTTAGTTTTAAAAAGTTACATGCCCTTGCAGTTTGGTAGAAAGGAATGTTTTCCTTATTGCAGGTTATTTATCGCTGGTGTACTGCCAGATTTTGTGACTTCCAACATTTGAAACTTGAAGAGTTAACAATGGAGCTTGAGTACCCTAACTGGTGCAGTAACAAGGATGACTGTTGGGGTGAGGTACAGGAGTGGGAGTGGGTATAAGATGACGGGCTGAGCACTGTAAAATATTAAATACAGTTTTAGAGATAACATATTCAATGTGGTGCATTCTTTCATTCAGAAGTTAGTGTACATGTATAGCAGAGGGTCTCAACTTTAATTTTATTTCAAAACAAATCGCATGTAGGACTTCTTATTATTTTACCTGTAACAGTGAATATGGTATTTATGCAGCTGTGCACATCTTGTGAACGTTATAGGCCAAACTAATAGGCATAGGGACAGACTGTATGAATAGTGTTACTCCATTAAGAATAAAAGTGATGTTAATGCCTTGTATAACACACTTTGGTATGTCCTAATTATAAAACAAAATAATTTTTTCAGTACTGGATTCAGTTAATTATGTCTTTTATGAGAAGTAATAGAGATGATGCCCTGGGATTTAAAGAGTTAAAGTGACAAATTAAATATGCATCCAGGCTTAAATGGGGTAGTGAATTTTAAGGCAACATTAAAGAAGAAAAGTAATTTTAGAACTTAATAAAGTTTTTAAGTATATTTGTGCATACTTGTATGAAATGTATTTTCATTTAGTAAGATATTTATACTTGATATATTTTTATTGGATAATTTTGCTTTAAATCTAGTCGTGATCAGTATTCACATGTATTTAATGAAACTTTTAAAGTTTTTTGCAGTCTGATGAAGTCTTGTGTAAGATAAAAGTGCTCATTTATTTTGTGAAGTGATGAGTAAAGTGTTTTATGTTCACATGCTTAAGCTTCTGTTGTTTAGTTCCCTCCACTGATTTTCAAAGTATTTTGTTGCTTCTGTTCTGTCTTGATATTTGGTGCATCAGCATTTTTTGTTATTTTTGTTCTTCATATACACACACACACACACACACACACACACACACACACACACACACACACACACACACACACACACACACACACACGCACACGCATACGCACACACACACGCACACACACACATATTCCGAATCCACATAGGATATAAAAACAAGCAGACGGTAGGTAGACTGTTAAAGTATTTAGATTAATTTAACAACACAAAGTTCATGATTTCATGGTCTATTTATAAACTGTAATTATCAGCATCAGATATGGTACGGATGGTGTGAGCAGCTGTTATTTTTATCAGAGAGTTGAGGACATTTCTGAAGAACTAAATGTACACATTTTCAGAGGAAAGCAATGACATACATAGTGTATAGGAAGGATAAACAAAGATAAGCTGCTAAAAGGAGAGATGTCTACAGCAAGAAAAATGGAATTTTGAGATTAGTATATGAATTTTAAGGTATTTCACAAGGTAAACTATAAAATACAGCATACTGTTACAGACCCTGAAGGAAACTAGAAAGGAAGTAGAAGGTAATAGTTATTTATGCACAAAGTGAATGACAACCGGTGGACAGGAGGAACAATGTTTTTTCAGTATTTTGTGTAGATGGATGATTTGAGGGTCATGTGAATGGGTTGGCGATCAGTAGATGATAATGCTTTTTAGTGGTATTGATCTTGTAAGGTGGAATACTGTGTGTGAGGAGTGGGGATGAAGTAGAAATAAGTAATTGTGTAGTGCTTCCTTAGTTAATGTGAGTGTGTATGGCTAAATGTGAGAGTGGAAATTATGTAGGCAGCTATTTCTTTCTCACTATTGAATTGAAAATCAGGGCAACCTTTTGTATGTTCCTCCCTCTCAAAAGGAAGTTTTACTTCTGCATAACACAAGTGATAAAGGAGTCTGGCATCTACGTATGTCTGGAAGAGTATAAAGACATTTTGCAGAGTTAGGGAGTATGTTCAAGAGAGTAAATCTGACATTAAAGGTGATGTTTGTGTTCTTGTCAAAGATCAGGTAGTCAAATGGAATATTACACCTTATTTAAGAATGCGTCATTTAGCAATGTGTATTATCTCACCTGGAGAAGTAAAATAAAAGGCCTTCATACTGTAAGTGGATGAAATATGCTGGTTCACTAATGAGTTTCATCTGCAGGCTGGTTTGTTGCATGGCTTACTGGTCAGTAGGCTACCATTTTATGAGTACAGATGCTAATTTTGTCACATGGGGATGTATAGGGTTCCTATTACATTATCGAACTTCCAAAAGGTCGAACAACAGATGTTTGAACTTGGAAGATCGAAATGTGATAACATCGAAACATCAGAAGAGCAAATTTTTTTCCCAGGGAAAAAATTCGCTGTTCCAAAAAACACACACACAACACTAGCACTCCAAAAACCTACCCTAACCCTAAGGTCTGTAACTACTGCACACTTACCCGCACCCTAACCCTAAAGTCCGTTACTGTCGCACACTTACCTTACCCGCACCCTAACCCTAAAGTCCATCACTATTGCACAGTTACCCTTCCCGCACCTTAACCCCAACGTCTATCACAATCGCACACTTACCTTAACCCGTTCCATAACTTTCGCACCACAGTCGAGAAAATGTCGAAGCCGCAGAAATGTCCAACTGAATTCTTTCCCTGGGAAAGAATTCGGACTTCTGCGGCTTAGACATTTTCAACTTTCGAACTTCCAGGTTCGAACTTCTGGTGTTCAACCTTCTGGAAGTTCAATTACATAATAGGAACCCAGGATGTATAGGTCTTTTGTTTAAGCCACGATAAATTTCTCCTTTTTAAATGGCAGATTAATTTGCACCCTGCACTATAGTCTTTATGGACATGCTGGAGAGGCATATTGAAAGGACTTTAAGTCCAAAGCAACATAAGATTAATGTGTTACCACATATGTTTGCAGTGAATATTTGTTTTGCTAATTTGTGTTTATGCAGTTGTTCTTTTAGGTTAGGCAGTCCCTTTTATTTCTCTTTAAGGGGACTGAGTTTTTATTTAATTTGCCTGGTGGTTGTCTTGCTGCCTGTAGTAACCATTCATTGCACCTGCGGTCAAGAGTTTGCGTGGTGGACCTTTAGTTTACAGTCATAATGCAGGCAGTATTATAATCCCCTTAGTCCTAATGATCTCTCAAGTGCTGTGTTCCAAGATGGGACAAATGTGTGCATCACTCCATATGTGAGATCCATTGATGCTATTGGGGATCATCAAACTGAGGAACCAAGCTTGTTCCCCAAGCTTATACTAAAGAGCAGACCTGCTCTAAATAAAGGCTACTCCCTCTTTTAAGTGAGAAAGCATGTTCCTGGCTATCAGCCTCAACCTGCCCCATTAATTGATCTTGGGTCAAAAGCCAAAGCAATGACTAAGACTGCTTAGCTGAAATGATGGGACCCTGACAGTAAGCTTAGAGTGTTAAGCATTTATTATTCCTTTATAAGAAAACACTGATTAGATTTCTCTGTACCCATTTGTCCCTGTTCTACACTCCTGAGCTGCTTAGAAACACAGAGACCTTTCATATTTTACCATATATTTGGAACAATCAATTCGGGTAATGCTGTAGAGATACAAAAATAAAAGGAGCACAGACAAACTAAAACAATTTAGGTGCCTTGCTTATAAGCTGACTATACAAAATTAACTTTATTGCCGCCTACATTATATCTTGTTTGGAAATAGAAATGATCAAAACTGAGAATATCTCTATCAGTATTCTTTATATAATAAAACTAAACGGTTAATTACACACTTCTAAAACTGGGCCAGCGTTGCTTCATGATAAGTTACCAAATGTATGTGTCATACAGTAAATGCCCTATACACAGAAGAATATGGGCGGCCTAATGTTGCACTGGTCATTGGTACCATCTCAAAATTTTAGGATTGCAAACAGATTACAAACCACTGAAAACAAAACAAAAATGCAGATTTGTTCTTCTGGCATATATTAGCACATATCACTGTAACCTATTGGAAGTTTACATACTTTGATATTTAAAACTATCCATCTTGGTTGCTGCCCCACTCCAAAACTAGAAAGATTAATCTCAATTAAAGGACAGTGCTATACCGTTAAAAGCAGTCAGGATGATCGTCTTCCCCTTGTCAGACCAAAATTCAAATCTGCCATAGTGAAAGTGCTTTCTCCAGATGAGGACTTGCATAATGGAACCAACATTTCATCATGAAGAACTGAGGCACCACACTACACCATCTGAATAAGAGATGATGGAGACCTGCAGGCTTCTGGGCATGACTCTGTTTGTGTTATCAAGTCCCAGAAATGGAACTGTCATTCCATCTAATTTTAAGCAACACTAACGCAATTATGTTATTACCACTCCAATGTTTTGTACCAGTGTCTCAGAATGACATCCATAATACCGACCGAATGCCCAAGGACTTGTGGCCAACACACAGAAACAGAGAGGAGTTGTCTGCCTCAGCCATTTTGTTTTTGGTAATTAGAGCTCCATTTTGAAACAATATTAGATGAATTTAAAATGACATGACTATGCTTTTATTAAGACCTACAGAAATAGTGTTTACAGTCTGATTGGGAATGCACTTCAGATAAGGCAGTAATGTGTAATGTCGATTGGGGGGGGGGTCCACTGCCATGCCACATTCATAGAATTAAGTATTGGTAAAAGAATGCAGAGTATACTATGGAATGCAATTTTAATCAATGCAAATGTCACAGTAATTAAAGAAAAAATAGTAAAAAAAATATGAGAAATATTATATTTTTTAACCAGGAAAGTCTGACTTGGAACGAGCCAATTTTCAGCAAAGGCCTGGGGGGGAAACACTCCAGACACATGTCTTTGTAACATGGGAGAAAACTCACATGACTGCAGGGAGGACGTACAAACTCCACACAGAAGGCACTCTAGCCAAGAACCAAACCGGCAAACCTCTTGCTGTGAGGCGACAACACTACCACTGCATCACTGTGCCATCCGTGAGCTGAGCATTGCTCAAAGCTATCCATTATATCAATATAGAAAACAGAAACATGGTTCAAAAATACTCCATGCGTCAAATGGAACAGATAGTCAAAGAATGATGTGTAACTTCTTAGGGGAAGTAATCACTTAATGAACACATTATTATGCTTAACAGATGAACATAGTGTATTATTATGCTGGACAGACCTTCAATTCTGAGTTTGAACTATCAACCATTCAACACTTTTGAGGGATTGTTTGAATAATACAGTCTGCTTTGGTAGTTAGTATCTGATCTGATGAAAAATAATATCCCAGACATTATTCCAGGTTTCTTTAACAATGTCTTCAATTAGTCAGTTATTTTCTATTTTTTGATGAGGGTAACAGCTTCAATCATATAATATTTTTTATTTCCTTTCACTTCATAGAAGAGCCAGGCTTTTCTTTTAGCAGTAGGGAAGTAAATAATAAAAGATATGTTGCCATCTCTGTATTATTTAAGGGCAAATATTGCTAATCTGAGACTACTGCTCATTTGTGCCACAGTTTTATTCATTTAGAACACTTAATGCTGTTTTGCTAGTGAGACAAGAAAAATGCTAGTACTCTGGGAATCTATTTGCTCCAGGCCTTAAATATTTTTAAAATCCATTGCCGTCCTTGTGCTATTTATGTGCAAACACTGCCAGTCTGTGACTACTGCTTATTTGTGTTAGAACTTTATTCCTTTAGAACACTTTTTGCTACAAAAGAAGGAACATTGCTAGTATTCTGTGAATCTGCTTGGTACAAGCCCTTATACAAATGTTTTCCTGATTGGCTGTCGACTTTAAACTTGTAGTGTTATATTGTGCTGCATAGCATGGACTAGTGTTCTACTTTGCTGGGCTTCTCTGAGCTGCATCTAGCTGTTAAAGTTTCTCATGGATTTTGACTTGCTTTTATCTGATTTGACCTTCTACCGGTCAAAAAGAGCTATGTTAAAAGCAGTGGCAAGGTAACCTGTGCTCCAAAGTCATAAGCGGTTGCTTTTAAATTGGTCTAGCCCTCCTTGATCCCTTACCTACCATTCTCTAGATTATTTTGGTCCCCACCTAGGTTTTGTGTTGCTGAAATGGTTGCTGCAGGTTGCACTGCTGGGCTTGGTGCTGCACTGGGTTGGACGTTGTTTATAGTAGATCTGCTTGTTGCTTTCTCTTGGCTTTATTTGCTGCTGCATTGCAGAACAGCATGATATAGAGCTATACCCATGATCACACTAACCAATGATACATGGCAACCAGTGATTACCTGATATTCCCTCTCTAATTTAAGTTATATGAAAGCTAACCTTCAATTATTTGTGTGCTTAGAACAACAGCCTGAAACCCTGTGAAAACAACGGTAACACACATACCTCTACCCCTGTGTCACTGAGTTTCTAGTATGGGTGTCACCCATGACTGTAAGTTGAACTGTGATTGACATATATTACTTGCTAAGATTTGTCACCACCTTGCTTATAACTTGCATAATTTCTTGCCATATCGTACTGAGACAATTGTTACTGGCTGTCTGGTTTTGCTTTGGAGGGGTCCACTCTTCCACATTACACTGTACTACAATTACTATATCTTGTAAATTTCAGCTAAGCATCTAAGTTACTTTTGCAGTATTGTAATTAGCACACTACCTAGAACCTACTGCACTTATCACCCCGTCTGACTTCTAGATGCCATGGGACCACAGTATGCCTGTGTTCCTTCTTTTGCCAACATACTTGCATTAGACACATTGTATCAGTGTGGGAATTGCTTCATGCTCTCAGGATACCCCACTATTGTTACTAGAGACATTATTCTCTTGTAAGTGGTGTAGATACATATTTGAACTGCAGCCAAACTCACACATCCTTCATGTACCCAGGTTGTCAGTGCCCTCCATGTGCCTGCATCGCCACATCACACCCTGACACATGACCTACCTGTGCTGAGGTAAAAAAAAAAAAACATTCTCCCTCCCAAAAACCACTTACATCTCTTGGTCTGTATACTAATGTGCCTAGACCTCAGCAGCACAGTCACACTTTATCTACCAAACACACTACTGTTTCCACCACAGGCAGAGATCACCAAACAGTATGCAGAACTCCCTAAAGCAGTCAGAGCATACTGCCACTTATGAAAATGTCCTTTGTCATAGGTGAGTCAATAGTTAGATATACTGACATACCACTCCCCAGCATGAGCAAAGATAGAGTAATTGTCAGTTGTCTCTTACATGCCAGAATTTATGATGTCACCAAGGTTCTTAGATCACTTCACCCTAAATATGCATACGAGCTGGTCATTGCAAATGGAAGGGCGAATAATCTTTAATGCTCCATCTTGGATGATAAGAAGAGATTTTTAACTGAGTTCTCTATTGTATGTTTCTTAATCTAGATGACAGTGGTTTTCAGCAGTGGGCATTAATATTGGTACCCTGGTGAAATTCCCAGGGTATCCCGCAATAAAACTGACTACTAATCTCTGAAGATATCTTATGCAATTATCTCTGATATACTCTTTTGGGGTATCAGTGGACTACAACTTTGTGACATTGGCTTTACTATCTTAAGAGGACTTTTTTCTAAAAGTGTTTGTTCTTAGTGTTATGTTACCATTTAAGCAAAGGTGGATAGTCTGGGAACTTACAGCTGTCTCTTAGTGTTTGTGTTATGCTCGTTAGGCCCTCAGCTGAAAATAGATGGGTCGGTCAGTAATTTAATGGAGCATATCTTCCTCCTATGAAGCTATTTTTGTATGATACATACTGTATATAGTTGCTCTCGTTGTTATTCGTGCCCCTATTTATTTATTAATTTACCCCGAAGGTGAACCTTGATCCCTAATTACAACTCAACAATTGTTGAAAGATACAAGACTTCTAGTGAACTCGGGAAAGTTCATTATCTATTCTAACATTGCTTAGATCTCTATGCTTGAGATATACTAATGGCAGAAGAATTGTACACTGAAAGGCATAATAATGTGGCAAGACTGTTGCATTGTGGATTGTGCAAACATTATAATACTGAAGTAGCTGAAAAACACTGGAAACATGAGCCACAAAGCATTACAGAAAATGATGAAGTTTATATTACATGGGATCACCCATTACCAACAGTTCAAAAAGTAGATGCGAGAAAACCAGATATAGTAATCCATGAAAAGAAGACAAAAGTAGCATTGAAATTGCTACCCTAGTGACTACAGTGTCTCACGTACAGAGAAACACAAAGTCATAAAATGCCATAATTTTTAGGTAGAAAAGAGGGCAATGTGGAAGAAGGATACCAATACAGTTCCAATAGTAGTAGGAGCAATGGGGTCATATAAAAAAGAATTTACAATCATACTTAGATATGTTACTGATTCATGTAACTCCATATGAATTGCAGAAGGAGTCATTGTTGGACACACTGCAGGTGCTGCGAAGAGCACTTCTGGCTAACATCAAAGATTTAAACAATACTAATTTCATGAACTTTAATTGTATTTTGACTTAGGAATGGGGTCCATTTTCATCATGGTATTAGAAACCCAAAAGACTTAGAGAAATTAAAAAGTGATCACATGACAGCACATCATAATAGATTTTGGTCCCTTCTCTTGTTGAATATCAGTGGTATAAATGACCCCATTACAAAATGAAGAGTATTCTGTAGTATACACAGATTTAGACCAGAAGTAGTTGATCTTCAGAAGAATCACCTTAGTGGAGAGGAGAACAGAAAGCTACAAAGGTGGGCATACAACATAGCTGAATTTTCCTCCAATCCAGGGATTAAAAAGAGGGGTGTAATTATATTATTAGACAAACACCTCATGTTAGATATCATAGACCAAACTTCTTTCAACAATGACCACTTTGTGATTATAAAGGACAAGCAAGGGCATGAAACTCTTACGTAAGTACTGAAATCAAACAAATCTTGGGGTCTGTAACCACTTTTGGAGAGGGAACTACTATAATAATGGGAGACTGGAACATTACTGCCATCCAAGCAGATGTCTCAAGTGGATAGTGGCAAACATATTTTACTCTGCAAGGTAAATTTCTCAGAAATGACCTAGCTCCAGTGGGGTGGATAGATGTCAGAGACATGGATAGATCAGCATTCCCTGACCCAGTATATACCTTTTACTCCAAGATATAAACTCTGGTCACATATAGACAGAGTCTATATAATAAAGGAGAAAGCAGTATTTAATTAAAGAAACTAATACCCACCCAATCATTTTTAGATCATGGCCCGGTTCAGGTATTCATGGAGGTGGAAAGAGATTTTCTTAAACATTGGAGGTTCTCATTGTACTTCCTTGAATCTAACTTACTGACTTAATGAAATCAAGACAGGCCAAATTACAGGAAGTATCCTCTCTGGAGTGGGAGGATTTTAAAGACTCCTTAAAGCAGGCCATAGAGCAGAACGCTAATCAAACTAGAACAAGGGCAGACTCTATAAAAGCATTTAGTGGAATTATGTATGCTCCAGTTGTATCAAGGGGTCACAATGGGAAGGGATATAAGCAGAATTAGGGATATCAAACTATCATTACAGAATAGGATGGATCAAAGACTTCCATTTCAAAAAGTGGCCATTAAAAACATAACCTTTGCAAACACCCCCCCCCCCCAAAAGCCCTTAGAGCTCTCACACTTAAACTTAGGCAACAGGCCTCAATGAGGATGATAACTAAGTCATGAGATGCTTCAGAAAAGCAGTGGCAGAGCCTTTTGTGCTCAGCATTATACCTTAGGTAGCCAGAAACCTCAGGGGCCTTAGAGAATAGAAAACTTTCTAAGTGAGATTATTCTTTTTATACGGACGGAGGCTTGGAGGGAAATGCTTATAGCCACTATAGCCCCTTTAACTGAAAATGGGATATTAGAAATCTATAAAGGTCAAACTCTAGGGAAATACCCAGGTTCCGATAGTATCCATGGGATACTTGGAGGCCATTCAAAGATGTGCTTCTGAAAAAAAATGAGTGACCTTGATGTACAGGATCCTGGGAGATTAAACTCCACTCCCATCCTGGAAGCAAAAGGTTGCTGTCCCTATTGTAAAAGAGGGTAAGAATCCAACATTCTCTGAATCATATTGTCCAATTTCTGTACTGAACCACCACTATAACATTTTCATGGTCATTCCAGTGAAGAGGCTGGCCTTTGTTCTGCCAACGCTAATATACGGTAACCAATGTGGATTAGATAGATATTAGATATTAAACCACTGATAATATTCTATGCACTATGCTCATTATGGGGGACTCCCAAGACTTAGGGAAACCTCTCTTACATTTGAGCTTTGTTGCAGAAAAGTCCTTTGACAGAGTAGAATGTTACTATCTTTGCCATGTTTTAAGTAGAATGGCCTTCCCTGATTCATTTATACCCTTTTGCAAAACCTGAATGAGGATTCTTCAGCAACAGTGAAAGCAATGGCTGGGATAGCCTTCCCATGCTTTTTGCTCTCTAGTTGGTGTCTCTAGTCCAGGCACTTGGGCTGTCCTCCATACAGAACTACCTCTAGTGCCCTCAGGAATTGAAAATGACTTTATTTACAGGTGACATCCTGCTAATATTAGCAGATCCTCTAAGGGATCTGACACCTCTTTTCTACATAATGTGTGGCTTTGGTAAATATGCACGGTACTCAATTAATGTCCTAAAAAACAAAGATGTTGCCCTCAACATAGACTTTCAACAAGAAATGACAGCCAACTTCCCCTTTTTACATAACCAGAATAAACTAAAATACCTAGTGGTTTGGATTCTAGACAAATAGCAACAGTTGTTTTTTTCTCACCAATCAAGAAATGCTTAGTAAATTGCATGAAGTGGAAACTACTGATGCTGGACTTCAATCAAAAGTTACAAGCATTAAACTAATACATTCTCCCCCTTATGCTCCCCTGTGGTCATTAGCCTCTCCACCCCCCGACTCCATCCTGCAGCAGATTAATAAATTAACAAAAACCCTACTCTGGGTGGGCAACTGTCTTCCTATAGCTTGAGAGAAACTGGAATTACCTGAGCCTCTTGGAGGACTGTTGCTCCCAGATATACAACTTTATTGGGGAGCAACTGCCTTGACCATTGCATTAAAAATGATATCCGAAACCTTTCTATAATGTTATATAGAAAGATATGATGCTAACTAAACATTGTCTTCCACCCACAATAGATTATTTTGATGCAGTTATAGCAGAACAAATCCCCCAGGACCACCCCAGTCCTGTACAACCACATCAACATCAGCTAGGTATCATGCTTAAGATCCCTTCCTTAATTCAACTAAAAGACTTTATTATTTAGATTGGGTACCTTCAACCGGAAAGACAGGATGCCCTCTTAGCAGCTGGAGGATATTATGAAAGGGGTTGTGCTGTTGTTACCAACTGCTAGACAAGAGGGTGATTCTGTAATGGTCCAAAGCTAAACAGAAATACAGCCAAGTACTCTACCTGGAATATAGAGGAATGGTGAGGATGCAGGGAGTAGAGGTGGTGAAGGTGAAGGAGTTTAAGTACTTGGGATCAACAGTTCAGAGTAATGGTGAGTGCGAAAGAGAGGTGAAGAAGAGAGTACAGGCAGGATGGAGTGGGTGGAGAAGAGTGTCAGGAGTGATTTGTGACAGACGAGTACCAGTAAGAGTGAAAGGGAAGGTCTACAAGAGGGTAGTGAGACCAGCTATGTTATATGGGTTGGAGACAGTGGCATTGACAAAAAGGCAGGAGTGAGAGCTTGACGTGGCAGAGGTGAAGATGTTAAGATTTGCACTGAGTGTGACGAGGATGGACAGGATTAGGAATAAGTATATTAGAGGGTCAGCCCAGGTTGGAAGGTTTGGAGACAAAGCCAGAGAGGCAAGATTACGTTGGTTTGGACATGTGCTGAGGAGAGATGCAGAGTATATTGGGAAAAAGATGCTAAGGATGAAGCTGCCAGGTAACAGGAAAAGAGGAAGGCCTAAGATAAGGTTTATGGATGTGGTGAGAGAGGACATGCAGGTGGTTGGTGTGACAGAGCAAGATGCAGATGACAGGAAGAAATGGAAACAGTTGATCTGCTGTGGCGACCCCTAATGGGAGCAGCTGAAAGAAGAAGAAGAAGACTCTACCTGGAATAGCAGGGGTTAAGGATGTTTCTAAGAAAGATTGAATGTGATAAGAAACCTGCACTGAGGGAAACTGATTTTGTTAAGTTAATTGGCCAATTTAGGTATGATCTGTCTATTTGGCATCTGAAAGTATCATGATATTATAAAGCTTTAGTGATCCTCAAATATCCAGTACTACAAAAGATTAAGGCAAGTTGGTAGAGATTTTTGAATATTTTAAACAGAAATGGAGAGCTGGATCAGCTATTTAAAATTATTATATTTCTGCAATCAGAATAGAAAATTTAGAATATTCAGGTGGAAGTGCTTGCATAAATACTTCTATATTCCAGCTAGACTAAAGAAAATGTTCCAAGCAGCAAACAGTGCTTGCTGGAGATACAGTAGAGCTAAACATGGTAATTGGTTGCACATATTTTTTAGTTGCTACAAAATGAGCTAATTCCAAGTCCAACTCAAAATTTACCTGAAATCACATTTCAGAGGCCTATTAATGTTGACCCCCCTTTATATTACTTAGAGCATTATTTCTATACCAGCCTAACACCTTCCCAAAATGCACTATTCACCTGAAAATCCTCCTCGATAAGAATTGTATCACCAGGAAATTGAAACAGATTTTTAACCCAGAAATTCCCGACCTCAAGCAAATGTTAATTGAGGAGATTACTGCAGAGTTAGGGATGATGGACAATCACCCCAGGTCAAAAGTCCAACAAATATGGAGGCCTTGTCAGTTATACCTACAATCCCAGGGGTCCTCTTGGGCTTCAGATGTTCCTTTGGTAGACACATTGACCTGAAACATAACAGGGTAAAGGACAGGTGGGTTTCCTCATCACATAGAAGCTATGAGGGTTTCCTATTAGCAGAAGCATTGTATCTACACAGACTATTTTATAACTCACCATAGGTACCTCATACATCTTATTTAAGTATTCTGGAAATGTATTTATTTTGCTTTACTATTGTTTTTCTTTTCTTTTATTTTTTTTTTCATGTTACTTTCTGCCTGTTGAATTTTGTAAATAGTTTAATGCTTCACCTTACCTCAAAGGATAAAACATTTACCTGTTGCCTCAATATGGACTCAATGCTATAAAAAAACTATAACGTTCCTTAAAAACGAGACTGTGTATGAAGAAATAATCACTGTTCACTGAATATGAATTGTAACTCTTGGCATTAGGCTAAACCAAATGTAAAATACTCAACTAAATGGATCAGTAATGGATACTACATAATATCTGGTCCAGCAACCAGGACAGCACAAATTTGCACTGTTGATGAGGATCACACAGTATGTGTACTATGTTAAACATGGGTTAAGAAAATACATTTTAATAAAATAAATGATGTACAAAAACATTTGGGGACAACAAATCTGAAAAAAGGAAAAGAAGAAAATGTATTTAATACTTTAAAGGATCCCACTGCTTGTAATGCTGTCCCATGCTATACTTAAAAACGGGGTACATTTTGAATAGTCTAGCCACCAAAGCCAGCAGTAAATGACTAACACTGTAATATCTTGGTTGTTACTGACGAGTATCTCAAACTAACAGGTCAGGATGCAAACAGTAGGAAAAAAAAACACATGTTGACACCGAATTAAGGTGGAATAAAGCACGTTTCAGGTCTGCTACCACACAGTCATTTTTGTACAACAGATCACTAACTTATAACCTTCTATAGAAAAGTTAATGTTAGACTTGTTTGTCAAATCACCTAAGCAACACTCCTCCCAACTATTCTTTCTGCTTGGTGGTAGATACTTTTGAATGAAAAAAATGCATTTCAAACAAATATGGGAAGATAATATTTGTGCTTAGTATGTAGTTTTACAGCTCTGTTCCTCTGGCAGTTACTTCTCAAAGTTTATTTAGAAAAACTTCTGTATTTTGATATGAGGGGTGAGTCATTCCTGTAAGGTTATGTTTTCCTGCACCTGCTGGCAGAACTATGACTTGCTAATGAGCTTCAACCTGAAGATTAATGTTTTGAGTCCCAAACAAACAAAAATACGTTTAGGCATGGTAGGTGTATGAGCATAATTTTAGAATATCTTGTCCCCACCAGACCTCTCAACCAATTGGGGACAAATTTCAACAGAATCAGGGACAAGTCAAGAAAAAATCAGGGACAATCAGGGACACTTTTAAAATATTAGTGCTATTAACTTGAAACATTGACAGTATCAGAGCATATGAATTAAAACACATTTTCTGAAGTAAAAGAAGTTTATAACTCTTAATTAGTGTCATTATTCATTAAATGTAATTCACCACCTTTCCTCCAAAAGTCACTAGTTTTAGAAGGGATTAAGAGGGACAGAGTTAAAATTTGAGTCAAAATCAGGGACGTCCCTAAAAATCAGGGACGTCCCTAAAAATCAGGGACAGTCGAGAGGTACGGACTCCCCACCTAAATCGTTTTCAGAACAGGATAGTCATGCCATTTGCACGACAATTAGAATGAAGTGCTCATGCTTTGGGATGCAGTTAATTCAAGTTGTAAAAGGACAGCACCCCCCCCCCCTCCAGTTCTCAATGTAGAGAAAGTTAAAGAGGTGCCAGCCCCTCTTTGTAAAAGGAATTAACGGAAAATATAGTCTGTAGATATGTTGCAGTGATGTCTAATGTGAAACTCTTAAGTCACACTATCTGTTTCAGAGGGGCTAAGTATAGTAAATTAATAATGGTTTCCCTGTTTAACAAATTAATTAAAAAGGAAAACACCTGGAATACTACAACTTTTGTGGACGGTGCAGTGGTTCAGCAGTAGGGTTGTCACCTCACAGCAAGAGGTTCCCTAGTTTGATTCTTGGCTGGATTCCCTTCTGTGCAGAGTCTGCATGTCCTCCCTGTGTTCGTGTAGGTTTCCTCCGGGTGCTCCAGTTTCCTCCCACATTACAAAGACATGTGTCTGGAGTGTTTCTCCCCATGCGTCTGCTGAAAATTGGCTCAGTTCCAAGTCAGACTTTCCCAGTTAACAAATGATAAATAAATAAAATGGAATGAAATGCAAATAAATTGTACAGAAAGGTATATTCATGAATCATAGGAGAGAATATGCAAATAAGCCAGTTACCAAGTGTCTACCATATTCAGAGGTTAGAATGAAGCATTATGGGTCAGTTTTAATATTTTATGTTCCCCTCAGAAAACATCAACTTTACGGCCCCTTACCACATACTTTTTCTGCCACACCATACTGATACTCACAGTGGTGTAACTTTCATAACTGTCTCCCACACCTCACTGTTAGCATTTCCCCTTCCACTTGTAAGCCAGGTGACCCTCCCGTCCTTCCTATTTCCCCACTACATATACCTATCCCATTATTTTAGTTGGTTGTCATATAAACAAGTTTTTTTGACATACAACACAAAGATTAACTTCCAGTTTCACTTTTGTTATATATCTTTGTTGAACACTTGGGCAGCCAGTTTCACAGAACTTCATTCACCCCATAAGTCTCAGTGACATGTGATATAAATCATGTCCATCCCAACAATTCCATAATCTGTTTTTACCACTCTTTATGTAAGCACCTGATACATACTTCACCCTGCAAGATCCCATCATGGCCAACAACCATTTGTATAGTATAGCCATGCATGTGCATGAAAAGTAAATAAACACGTGACAAGCTGGCATACAGTACAGTTTCTCTATGATCATCTAGTCTTAATGTAAACAATTAAATTATCGTTGGCACTATTGTGACAATGAACTGAATTTGCAGCATGTACACATAATGTGCCAAGCATCACTATTAGCTGAAATATATTCATTAGTTTAACACAGAGTACAGTAGCTCTCACCAATAGTGCATAAGAATTAGTCAAGTTTAGGGTTACAAATGTCCCTGTTTTAGCAGGACCTTCCTGGTTTTGTCATGTGTCCAGTGTAAATTCTGAAATTTTAGGAGCCACATATTCTCTAACCTTTCTTTAAATGTTGCAGAAGACTGTCAAACAGTATGTGAAACACTAAGATGACATAAAAAACATTGAATCAAGTGTTATTCTACAACTGTGAGACTTTGTTTTGGTATTAAACTGAATGTAACTATTTTAGTTGATTGAGGGTATAGCTAGTCTTGCAAATTCTTATGTTTCAGTAAGAAATGCCCTACTTCACACATGTTAAGAGGTGGCCACTGTGGTCAACTTATGATCAGTATGGTAGTGTATGTAATGTAAACATAAAAGGTATCGTGTCAATGTAGTACAGAAATGCTAAACTTCATTATATTAATGTTAATTGCAATCTACTTCAGTGGAGCAGAAAGCATTACTAAAAATAGCCATACTTATTTATACAAACCAGGTATTTAATATGCTAACTACAAGCAAGTAACTGACTAAATAAAATAAAATATCCTGATACTTCTTACTAGGAAAACCAATCAGACATTGGCTTGCATCAATGAATTCCCATGTCACATGCATGACCGAGGATGCATCTGACATGAGACCAGCTTCAGAGATTTAGGGGACCATCGGGATTAAACACATTGGGGAAACAAGTAAGCAAATGGAAACTAAGGAATTGCACTTAGGACTACAAGATAATGCTGTTGGCTTATCATAGTCTTAACCCTCTGTGCTAAATTGCCAGAAAAAAAATGAGTCAGGCAGGTCCACAAAACTAACAGATTTGTGGGCCTTTGCAGGACTGCAAGCATACAGACAGAGACTCTGAACAGGTGAAAGATGAGGATCAACTTCAGACAGAGTTAATGGAGTCAGAGAGCCCAAGACACCTAATAAAGTCAGGTGACCATAACAGGTGTAATAAAGTCAGATTGTTAATATCAATAATTAAAAGATGGGTCCCAGCAGAAGGGATACACAGCTGGATTAAAAAAGTAAAAAAAAAATGGTTCTGCTACAAATATCACATTTAATTGACTCACAATTATTCAATCCACAAACATCTAAACTCTTGGGAAGTCACAGCTCAAAAAGGTGAAGCTCCCAAGGCCACAAAATGTAAAGAGAGAGAGGTATATATATATATATATATATACTTTATTAACTCAAAAAGCCAAAATGTTTAACTTCTAAACATCGAGACCATAACATCAACATTTTAAAAAGGCGAAAATTCATATTATTGGACCTTAAAACATCGAGTTTCTCTGTCTAGAGCTGTGTAAAGTTTTAAAAGGATAGTACACCTTTAAGAAATTGTATTGCAAATCATATTTGTGAATCATACGTTAAACAAAAAAAAAAAAAGGCGGATGTTTCTTTTGGAAGCTTAGGTTGTATCGGCGAGTTTTAAAGCATTACATTATTAAAAGCATGGGTGCCAGAACCATATCGCTAGGGGGAGGCCCCCACTTTTACAGCTGCAAGACCTGTTGGGAAAAATTAATGAAGTGGAATTTTCACACTAAAGAGGATTTGCGTGGGGAAGTTAAACTAACTAAACTAACTTAACTTGTTCTCTTATTGCTCTGTGTTACAGGAGTTATGCTGCTGCTGTTCTGTTGCTGCCAGAGCCATGCCAGTAAGGAGAGTTTTGCTCTTTTATTTGCAGGAGTTATCCTGCTCGTGTGTGTGTGTGTGTGTGTGTGTGTGTGTGTGTGTGTGTGTGTGTGTGTGTGTGTGTGTGCGCGTGTGCAAAATGCCCCAGTTAGTTATACCTGGTGGTTAGTGTTACTCAGGCTCAAACAAGAGCCTGAATTCTCCACCCATACCACCACTTGTGATTCAGGGAGTTGAGTCCATAGCTCTCAACTGACCAGATTTTCACAGAATATTTGGCTCATACTTTTAGTCTGTTCCACTTAAAATTTGTCGTTTTCTGGCAAATCAGTGGGAACCGAATTCACTAAAGAATGATAGGAAACACATGGTAACACATAACACTTTATTTTAGCCTTTCTAAGATTATACAAGCAATATTTAAAATGTGTCCCTGGCTTTAGGCCTTTGCCCCCCCCCCCAAATACATTTTGGCTTTTTCCAGATTTCTTGTGCTGCAAAGTTGAGAGATTTAGTTGTGTCAAGTGGATTTTACAAGGAGCTGAGAGCTTCAGGGGAAGAGAAGTTTAGTGCTACTTATGCTAAGTCATTTTGCATTGTTAGTACCACAACAGGTAGTATACTTGCTTTTGATGCAGAAGGCTGTGGGTTCTTCTCCCACAGTATTCAGATGGATCACTGATACTGTTCTGTGTTGTACTTTAAAGGAAGTGGATGCTGCAGTCCTATGAATGTCCTCCTTTGGAGGAGTTACCTAGTAACTATGTTTCTGTTATCAGTTTGCCATCCATTCCCCATTGCAAAATTACTAGCTTATCATTTTTTTTTAATGTAGCATAGACAAATTATTCTGAAAGGGCAACAGGCACTTTATTTGTAGATGAAACAATGAAATATAAAATTGTTTGCTAGCAGCAAACCTCTTTATTAGTTACAGATCCCTTTAATGTGGAATTATTTAGATGGCTTACTTCAGCAGAGATTTTGCATATTTACTGATATTGGTGGATTGTAATGACAGAAGTTTGAGTGGCCTTTTATGGTTGAAATTTTCTGAAATGGGTAGTTTTGTCATTATTGGTTCATGCATTTTGTTTCATTGCTAACTCTTCCAAACTACAAATTTAAAACACATTCTAACAAGTGGTGCTGTATTATACAAGGAATATAATTTAATACAATCAGGTTAATGTAATCAGGAGGGTAAATCAAAGAATGTATACATGTATGCTTGCTCACAGAGTTCAGGAGATCAAAATAGGGGAAGAGACCAGTCACCAATGGAGTCCCCCAGGGTTCGGTGCTGAAACTTTTTCTGTTTGGCATATACACCTCAAAAGTAAAAGGACAAACCAAAGGGCTTTGGCTGACTAAGTTTGAGATGACTGCAAGCTAGGAGCAGTTATTGAATCCCCAAATGATTTAACCATCATGCAGGAAGGTTTGTCCCAAACAAACCTGTGGCAGAATCATGAACTGAAATGAAACTCCAAGAAATACATTATCATATCCTTTGGGGAGTCATTTACTCCAGGGAACTGCCAAACTGACAATACCCCCTGAGAACTGACCCAGTTGTTTGGCATTTGGGAGCTTGTCTGTACAGTGACCTAACTTTTGACCAATATGTGCCCAGAGTCATAAGAAAGTATTTCTATATTGCATAGCTTATAAACAAATTGATTATGACTAGATCTAGAGATGATATTGTCCCCCTTCACAAAGCCCTCATTAGGTCAATCATTTTGTATAATGCCCACTTTGGCATGTATCTGTCCAGACCCATGCAACAATTGGAATACCCACAGCGATACCTTACTATAGGGATACAAGTCCTAAATAATAGGTCTTGCATGGACCACCTCAAATATTTATCACTATACTCAGTATCCTACGGAGTTCTTAGAGGTGACATGTCTGGCATACAAGGCATCCTCCAACCTAATACTGATGAACCTACTGAACATCAACGAGTCAAATGGCATCAGAAATACTCAGTCCAGGTATCTAAACTGAATGTTGTGGAGAGATGGATATATATCACAGAGGCTACCACTGTTCTAGAACAGACTATCCATTCAAGTAAAACAAAGCTCATCCCTGTCCATATTCAAATGCAACTTGGATCTAAGGATGGGTAACAGAAAATGTACTCCAGGTTTGCCCCTCATACTATTAATGGATAGAGGCAGTTCCTAAATGCTGCATCCCTTACATGGGTCCCCTCAAATTATCTATAGTATGATCATATTTATTCTCACTAGGGCTAATATACAATTAACAGCCATGGGATAGGTAAGACCAATCAGGAAATGTTAATTCAAACACCAAAAGGGAAATTGGATAAGATTAAAATGTCCTCCAAGTGAACCTATGTTGTGGTTGTAAATAGTTTTAGAAAATTGCCCTTTTTAGATCACTAAGTGCCCCCCTCACCCTCTGCCCCCCCCAGCCCTCAACAGCTTCTGGCGTCTCTGATTAAAAACTGGTAAGGTAATGCAGGGGATGTTGTAGAAGTGGAATATTAGAGTTTGTGTAGTGCATTACAGAGTAGAGTGACTGTGTGAACAGCTATAGCTTGTTTGTTGGTAGATGAATTGCTGCTTTGTATTAGAAACATACCTTGCAGGATGCAAAGTAGCAATATGTAAACCTTTTCTTCACTGTAGTGTGATCTCAGAGTTGGTAAATTTTATTTGTGGGGGGAGGGTGGGGGGTAGAAAATGTAAATAAAGAGTGATGTGCAGTGTGAGTGTATGGATTTGATGTTTTTGGTGTTAGAAGGGAATTGTGCTGCAAAGACTGATGTGTGATAGTGTTTTCAACGTTTTGAAGTTTCAATGTTTAGCATGTCGATATTATGGATTTTTGATATATTGCATTTACAATGTTATGGTCTTGATGTTTAGAAGTTTGACGTTTTGGCTTTTCAAGTTTGTGAAGTAGATCCCTATATATACGTGTGTGTGTGTGTGTGTGTGTGTGTGTGTGTGTGTGTGTGTGTGTGTGTGTGTGTGTATGTATATATATATATATATATATATATATATATATAGATAGATATTATACCTTTATATATACCTCTCTCTCCCTCTCTCTCTCTTTATATATATATATATATATATATATATATATATATATATATATATATATATGTAAATAATAGATACCTACACATGCATATTTTTGTGTGTGTATATACATGTGTGTGTGTGTGTGTGTGTATATATATATATATATATATATATATATATATTTATATGGTTGTCTTTCATGTGATCAAATTTTAATTTGTTTGAATGATCAAAAGACAAGCAAAAGTGATCAAAAATGGAAATATTGCAAATGGCCAGTCTTTTCATGTGTGAGACCCTTTTCCTCACAGTAGTATGGTCCTGGAGTTGGTGTATATAAGTAGTAGGAGATATGGGGGAGCAGGAGTCTTGTTCCGCTGCATAAAAAGTGTTTTTCTGGGAATTTGTTTTCTTTTTTCAAGTACCTGAGTTTTGAACAACTGTGTTTGATTATTTTAATCAATGTTTTTTTTGTTTCAAGGACCTGTAGTATATATATATATATATATATATCTATATATATATCAATGTGTTTATCAGTGTAAGTGGCACTTAGTTGAACGCCTAATAGATTGAATCCCAAATGACTGAAATTACATATTTGAAAGCCCATTTTATTGTAACAAAGATTAATCAAATTCCAAATAACTGAAACATCTTACAGGAAAAAAATCACCCAAGTGAACAAGTTTTAAAAACTTTTTTTTTTGGCAAGGGGCAAGCATCCTCCCCATGCATACCTCTCAACTGTCCAGATTTTTGCAGCATGTCCAGATTTTCACCTCATATTTTTGATCTGCTCCTTATAAAATGTCAGTTTTTTTGCAAATCATTAGCAAATCATTAAGGATTGCATTTAAAAAATGACAGACATTTGAGTTTCAGACGTAATACTCTGCAGAAAATTCATGCAAATGCAAGGCTTGTTATTCTATCAATATTCTAAGTTTGCAAGAGCAACATTTAAAAGTTTTACTTATTTTTTGAGTGTTTGTCCTACCAATATTTATGGGTTTCTCCAAATTTCTTGCTCTAAGAGGTTGAGAGGTATGTCCCCATGGGGGCGGGGCTTTACCCCTCACAACTCCTTACTTAAGTATACAAACTCCATGGTTGCACAACTGGGGTGAAAAGTGAACGTGACACATACAGGGAATAACTGTCAGTGAGCAAATAGAAACCAAACCTGCAGTGGTTATGTATAGGTAAAAGCTACTTCATACATTTCTTCATATTCTGCATTGTAGACCTAGGTGTAACTATGCCACATTTAGTTTATTGGGCTTTTAGTCAAATGGTTATTCAAGTAAAAGGGCTTTCAGCCATTTGGATTTCATCATTTGTCATTCAGGGAAATAGACATGTGACCAAATGTGATGAATCCATATTTGTGTGTGTGTATATGTGTGTGTGTGTGTGTGTGTGTGTGTGTATACACTGTCTGAGATCATACAACATCTGAAAAGAGGGCGAAAGTGATAAAAATACAGTACTCAGCTTCTTACTTTTCTCTGTGTTTAACTACAGTACTAGATGCTGGTGACCAACCAGTGACAAGCTGTAGGTTTCTCCAGAAAACCACAGGAATGTTAATAAAATTAGGTGGTCGTCCAAAGTAAACAGAACTTTATGGCTCCTGATCAGCAGAGTCAAAGGGTGCATGGTAGAATTAATGTTGCCCTATGGTCAACAGTAGCCTTAAAGCATTCAGCTTTTTCCATCTTTATTTAAAGATTCAGGTGCACACAGCAGCAACACTGTAGAGAATGCCGTCATAGCAAAAGTAACTGAGCTATTTTAATGACTTCTGGAAGTTTACAGTAGATGTACTAAAGTCATGCATGAGGCTGGTGTTCTTATAGTTTTGAATTTTTCAGTATGACCAGATGAGAATTTTAAAGGGACACAGATAATACTAGACTTTAAGTTTCTTCATTCAGTTATAATCAGTGTTATCCATATGATGAGTTATAGTTACAAAATTTTAACAAACATCCTAAAACATAACTATTATAACTATTTATGATCTATTCAAAAGGAGGGCCCCAGCACCTCCAGCCTTCACTAGTGCTTGAACTCAAGTATGTGGTTATATAATCTAGTTTTTGTTATGGTTTTTGGTTTCAAATAAAATATTCAGTGCAGAAAACATGACAACTGAACAGAGTAAGCCCCACCTGATAGAAAATACCAGATATATGGACATCAGTTTCACAGTTAGCAGTTCTCTGTAGAAAGGTTGATCATTAGTTAGTATATATATTTCTATTATTTATACTTTGTTTACTTGGAGAATTCTACTATACCTTGGACCACTTTAAGAGGATGCACAGGAGAAAAACTTCAGATACAAGGTGACAAGAAAGCAGGTTTGCATTATACAAAATATTATTAAAGTAATTTGGCAATGTTTGAACCAGCACCACAGCATGTGGTACATCTTGTTCTTTAAGCCTATTTTCTGTAAGCTTTTGTAAAAACAAAAAAGTCCTATTTTAACTAAATCCTTCTTAATTTTCTATTTAAGCAAATAGTGGACTAAAGTGTTTGCTTCTTAAAGCTCTGCTTTACACTTGTGACATTAGCAGAGAAAGAACATGAGAATCTAAGTTCGTGGGGCTGTATTTTACATCCTTTTTAAATTACATTATGTTTTGGTAATCCTTTAAATGCATTATATCATTGTTAGATGATCAGGGCCCTTAATTAATCACAAAATTAAACATGATGCAAATAATAAAAGATATAAAGCACTGTGTCATATTTATGAATAATTCTCATACTTGCACTATAACCTATATTTATATTATACACATAAAGCAGAGTTTTAAGAATAGAAGCAAATGCTTTGGTTCTATATTTGCCTAAGTTTATAAAGGATTTAACTAAAACAAGAGCTGTGTTTTCACAATAAATAAAATAAAATTTGCAGAAAGCAAGTTGTGTTACAGTAAACACAACATACTGGAAAATAAATAAACATATCAGCTGCACATTATTAAAACTTAAGTAGTAATGCATTTAATTTGTTTTGACAGTTACAGAATAGTTTTATTAATTGCAAACAAGCATAAATAGACATGTCATGAAGAAAGCGAGCTTGCATAAAAAATATCAGTCAAAAATAGCTGCATAGGTCTGTTGTGCTGCCACTTAGGGAAAGTAGGAAGAAATAGAAGCCGAAAGTATGAGATGAAGGATGACAAAAGGGAGGGAAAAAAGCAAACGTAGGATAGTGACAGAAAATAATATGCATGTAATGGTTGACAGGAAAGAAGTGAGGGGGATGATGACAAAGGAAAAATAAAAAAAAGTGATAGGTGACAGTGCTAGTAAAAAAATGAACAAAGAAAAGCTTTCTGTTGTTGATGTTGTTTGGGAAAGGAGGTATCATGTTAAGCTAGTCACAGCTGCAAAGTCTGTCTTGTAAATATTCTTTCAGGGAGGGTTTGAAGGCCACATCTGATACTTAAGATCTTATGGATAATGACAGCAAGTTTCAGATGTAAAGTATGTGTTTGTGATAAAATGTGTAACCAACAATTGTTTTCCATTGTTATTTATGAACCTGAGTGTTAAGGACTTAAATATTCCACTCTGTTCTAGAATTTAGAGGATTTGTTTCATTGCTTTAGTTCCCAGTGTGATTATTAAAGGCATCCTCCTGAGTGTCTGCTTTCTCTCTTGGTTGTTGTGAGTGGGTCTCTGGGGATAGGAGGAGAGACATCGCTTCAAGACTGTTGTAGCTTATATAAATAGTTCCAACACTAGATACAGCTTTACACCTGTTTCTGCTTATTCAGCTCTTACAGCGCAAAGAGGAGGGGGTAGTGAGCTTGTCTGATGCTTTTCGGTGAAAGCACTACAGCCAATTAATTGGAGTAATACGTTAATAGTCAACTAAATCCCACAGCTGTTTGTTTGATTCCCATTTCCTATATCTTGGAGCAGGTACTTGTGGCCAACAGACTTTGCCAAACAAAAGCTATATTAATGTGACATAAACTGAAATTTCACAAACAGGGAGTCTAATACCGATTCCTTCTTGTAATGCAGTTTAGACTGGGAATTATATTCTGCGTAGTAGTGTCAGTGCTTCAGCAAGTTGCCTGTTTGTCTTATATGCTGGAAAGTCAGACATCTGTGTGTTCTGCGCCCATGCAAGGCAAATGAGTTTATATTTCCAAAGAGGCACTGCAGTGGTGGATGGTGGGGGAGGGCTGCATTCCTGAGGCGCTATCATTTTGGATGAAATAATAAATGAAGGTCCAGTCTACCTGATCTGGTGATAACTAAAATAGATGTTAGTAATCTGTCTTTGATGATGAGTAGGAGTAACATTTCTTTATCAGAAGTTCAAACACCTGAAAAAAATAAAATAGTTCAAATGCTGACTCTTCGAACTTTGCTGGTATTTGGTTGTGTGAGATTATGGCATACTGGGGGCTAGGTATTTGCTTTTGCCCCACTGTAGTGCAATCCCCGAGGTGGTATAGGTAAGTAGCAGGGGATCTGGTTGTGCGGGGGAGCAAGCCCCACCACAAAAAGTTGTCTTTTTGCTTGTTTTTTTCAATTTTTTGAATCTTTTAAATATAACTAGCTCTTATTCAATATGTGATAGTTGATCTGCCAAGTTATATATATATATATATATATATATATATATAAAACTACAGGAAAGAAAGATCCAAGCAAACTAGAGTTTTCACTGTGTGAAACTTTAAATGTTGTGTAGTAGAGGCCTGTGGGATATATGCAAATGACCCCTTAAGAACATACTAGTGCTTCACATAACTTCTAAATGCCTATGACTTTTCACTTTTTTAAGTCTTTACTGCTGCATTCAAGCAGTTAAAGCCAAACCTTGCTATTAGTAGACATGCCATATTTTGCCCTTTTTATGAGCTTGTCAGTACGGCATAAGTAGAATGACAGAGCTTAAAAATAAACCTGCTGTCTTAAACATTACGTTGGCTGCAAAATATCTTAAATGACATTCAAACGAAAGAGTAAAAGGATCACACAGACAAACCATTTTGTAAAAACTATATGAAAGACACTTCAGTTCAGGTTTTCTTTTTGGAATCTGTGAAATTGTGGATAAATACCTGGGGGGGTGGGGGTAACTTGAAAAATAAATTAAAGATGAAGGAAATAATGTGGCAAATTAAAACTAATGCCACAGTGGGTTTGGGTTGAATTAAATGTTTAGTATAATGCCATTTTTAAAGAAACGAGCAGAAAAATTATGAATTTTACATTCAAATGGTTTTATTTGTGTATCCGATTTTAGTTTTTTTACACACTTTTGACAGAATGAACGAATTATACCAAAAGTTTGATGTGATCTTATAGGTGGGAGGGAGTATATAAACAGAGGAAGTCAGTATTGTAAATTGTTCTGATGAAGTCATGCTTGACATGATGAAAGCGCTTAACTGTATTTTGTGGTGATTATCGATTAAAACAGAGTTTTATAGGTTCCTGGATTTGTGTGCTGCCTTCACTATGACAAGTGTCCTTGTTTTACGAGTGTGCTTTTGGGCACTTACACACTATTACTTTGGTTCTGGAACTATATGAAAGACCTATCAAAGCTAGAGTCTTCACTATGTGATATCTTAAACCTCATCTAGTAGATGTCTATCATTTTTTTTTGGGAGAGTAGTGAGAAAGTTTTATATATCCTTGTATTTATTTTCTTGGTTTACTGGGAACTGCTATTTTATAAGCTTTGAATATTAAGCATTGGACACAACTTATTTCTTCCTTGAAAGGAATAATGGGATCCAAGTTTCCTTCCTTACTCTTGTTCATATCATCACTGGATCAGATATGGAAAAAAAATCTCCAAGATGCACTTTAGAACATCTAGAACCCTAGGATGTCTGAGCTCTGTCAGCCTCCATACCTCTGGCTTAATTCATTTACTTCTGCCACACTTAGTCCTGGCCTGTTTGTATTGAAAAGATAAAAGAAAAAACTAAAAAGTAAGACAATGTGTGAAAAAACAAGAAGGAAGTAATCTGTCTGGTTGATGTGGGGCCAGGATAGGGGTGACCAGGGGAGAGGCACTGGAGAGGTGCTTAAGGACCAGTGGACAACAGGACAGCCCCATGGAGTCCTTTGTCTATGGCTTCATTTCACCTAAGGACACCCCTGTTGTTCACAACCATTCATCTGAGATGTATATAATATGTCACTAACAAACAGATTAGGATGAGTAGGCATTGGGCACTAAAGCAGTCTGTGGATGAAAGTGAGTTGATTGACCCCATCTGCTGTTTCATCACAGGTAAATGGTCATTGATGAGCAGTAATATAGCCACACCCCATTTCAATCAGTCCCACCCATTCATTTACTTCCTGCAGCAACCGCATTACTTTGATGTCACCAGCTGCCACTGTAGCAAACATCCAATTAATACAGTTTTCTATATCTCTAAGTTATGGTCTTCAGTTTAAAGACCACTCAGATAGCAAATACATATTCTATATTGCTCATTTTTTTCATTTTACATACTTTACAACATGTAGAAACCATATATATATATATATATATATATATATATATATATATATATATATTTTTTTTAATTTCAAAATGCCATTTCTTTATATTGTCAATTTCTGTTTCATGCCCCCCCCTTAACATAGGCATTACATTATTCGGTTATAGCTTTCCCTAACTTTTGTATGTGCTGCACATAAAAATAACATACTGTGACCCACAACATATGCTTAGTAACTGATAATGTTTCACTAGTAATCTGCTCTTTTTATTCATCTGAGCTGCATACGTTTATAGCATAAAGGCCATGGTCCATCTGCCCTGCCCCATTTTGCCTCTTTTCAAAAGACTGTCACAAACTCACATTCAGATAAAAAATGTGCTTATTTTTTGTTGTCTTTTATTTCCAGATCTTAAAATAAAACTCCACCCTTTAATGTAGTTACATATAATATTATATATTATATGCAGTTTTGTTCACAGAATCCCTTCAATAGCTTTACATTTATTCATTTCCATTTTTCCTGCTAGAGATTATGAAAGCCCTGCCATCCCTTTCTTGGTCAGATCTTACATTTTTTTTCATAAATGCATTTCTGAGTCTGCATAATGAATCCCACCAACATTTTTCTTTTTAAGACTGCATGCTGATGAGGGCACGGAAGTATAGTGAAGCACATAAACTAACTGAAACACATTTAAAAAGGAACTAATTTTTAGAGAAATGTTTATATGAAGCACATTGCATAAGCAAACTTGTATGTACTCTCATTTGTGACCAATGAAGTGCTGCTTTTATTCAATAACTGTAGAAAAATTAAGGATACTCTAAGATAGTACTACTACACACACACACACACACACACACACACACACACACACACACACACACACACACACACACACACACAAACACGTGCACGTATATATGTGAGTCTACTTCAGAAGACTGACAAACCAAAAGATTGAATTCCAAAATACTGAAAACTCAAAATACTGAAAACATTTTAATGCAGGGGGCAAGTCCCCTGCACCCCCCTGGTAATTATATATACCAACTCCAAGATTGTACAACAGTGGAAAAGGGGCAAATTCCATCCTTCAGTATTTTGAGTTTTCAGAATTTTGGGATTCAGTGTTCTGTTTTTTCAGTCTTCTGAAGTAGACCCATGTATGTATATATTAATATCAACTCCAACATCACACAAAGTCAGAGAAGGAGAATGTGATACAAATGCAACACTTAAACAGTGCTGCACAAAATAGCCACAGTGCCTATCTACAGGAACTTGAATCACTCACTGTTAAAGCCAATACCATTTACTAGGTGATCTAAGCTATCCAACTATAGACTGGGAAACCTATACCACCACTAGTGGACAAGCACAGAGATTCGTGAACTTTGTTAATACAAATACCTTGGAACAATTAGTCAGAGCACCCAAAAGGGAGAACAACATCTTGGCTCTTGTCACATCAAATACTGTACCACATCAAATACTTCTCAATAAACTTGCCTCTTACAATTTTAGCCCTGAATCCCTAATCTGGTTTCATAGCTATCTCTCTAACTGAAAACAAGCCACCTTATGGTATATTATACCATGAGCCCCCATTAATATTCCAAAACGTGCATGCTGATTGGTCAGCATGCACGTTGTAAATCGACTTATACTAATGGAAAAAGGTCCGGTCGCCTGGACTTTTTCCATTAGTATAAGTCTTTTTTTAAAACACTGTCTCGCTATGCTAAAAGAGTTTAACATAGTGACACAGGTTTAAAAAAAGCAACGGAGATCTCTGTTGCTTTTTTTAAAGCTGTCTCGCTATGTTAAACTCCTTTAACATAGCGACACAGTGTGTAAAAAGCAACGGGGATCTTGCTTTTTCCATTGCTTTTTTTTTTTAAACCTGTCTCGCTATGTTAAATGGGTTTAACACAGCGAGACAGCTTTAAAATAAGCAACGGAGATCTCCGTTTAAAAAAAGGTCAGGTTTAAAAAAAAAGCAATGGAGAAAGCAAGATCTCCATTGCTTTTTACTGTTTCGCTATGTTAAATGGGTTTAACATAGTGAGACAGCTTTAAAATAAGCAACGAACATCTCCGTTGCTTATTTTAAAGCTGTCTCGCTATGTTAAACCCATTTAACATAGCGAATAAAAGCAACGGAGATCTTGCTTTCTCCGTTGCTTTTGGCCACAGCTCTGATGTACTGCGTAGGCATGCGCAGTACATCAGAACTGCCGCGGATGCCAGACAGCTGCAGAAGGACAGCAAAGAGGCATTATACAATGCCATTATTTAAGAAAAGTAATTGTTTCTTTTCTTAAATAATGTCATAGTATAATAGCAATAACCCACTTCTGGGTGTGGGTAATGCCGGATTTACCCACGGTTGTCTTTGTTTGGTCTCGCCATCTACCCACCACTGTTGGTATTACACAGAGCTCCATCCTTGGCCCTCTCCTTTTCATTATTTTTACTAATGACCTCTGTCCCACTGCCAAACCTGCCTCAATCATTCAATACGCCGATGATGCCTCCTTCATCTGCTGTGCCTCTACGATCAAAGAACTTCAAGAAAAAAATGAGGTTGCCCTCCAAAGCATTGAAAGCTGCTGATTGGGCCATCAACTCTTATTAAACCCCAACAAAACCAAGCTTATGGTCTTTACCAATAACACTATAAAAAATAACCAATCACCTCTCTCCATCTATTCCTCCAATGGCACAAAAATAGAACCTGTAGAACAAATAAAACCTCTCGCTGTTATTGTTGACAATGGCCTGAAGTTTGATAAACACATAGCATTAACTATCAAAAAGTCCATATAAAACTTGGTGCTCTATATAGGGCTAAACTCTATCTCACCAATCATGCCAGACTTACAAGAGCTAAAACCCACCTCTTATCCACCCTTCTCGATTGTTCTCAAATATTCACCAGCCTCTGTAAATCAGATTTGAATAACCTCAAATCTTGCTATAATAAAATAGCCAAATTTGCCTCAAACCAGCCTCACAGATCACATCATTGCACTGCCCTTCACCATCTAAACTGGATTGAACTCCCTAACTTACTATCTCCCAATCAACTATTAGTTGCTCATGCACTCATCCATAAACCTGACAGCTGCCCTGCTCCAACTAACCTTGTCCAACCCTACACTAACCTCAGTTCACCCAGGTCAGCTGATTAATTATTGCTCAAAGTAATCAAAATCCATAACTTTCACCGAGACTCCTTATACTGCCATAAAATAGCCAAATCCTGGAATTCTCTTCCCCAGCATATTCTATCCATCCCTGATACACATAATTTCAAACTGCTTCTAAAAGAATACTTCTCAGATCATTGGCTTTGCTCCTATACATCCCCAGGCAACGTCACACCACCCTTCCTTACACTGCCTGCACATACTTTCTCTCTCTTGCCTCTTATTATCTTGGTAATCTGTCTTCTACTTTACTACAATGCATTTATATTTCAAAAAAATATGCTTTGAACTTGAATCAATGTTCATTACTCATGATCTATTGTTATATCCTGAGTTTGTGTTTATCTGCATGCAATTTTTAATCTCTGTTTAGCTGCATGTTATTTTTAATTCCCTGTTTAGCATTGCGTGTACCCTCTATTTATCTCATTGTACAAAATATGTAATTAAGTAACTTTTTAGGAGCTTTTCTCCCCAGGTCTCCGCTGAAAATCGGCTACTTGCCCAGTCGGACATTACCCGGTAATCAAATGTAAATAAATAATAATAAATTGTTCTTACTAATATTAATAAATTATTCTTACTAATATTGGGACATCCTGCACCATCCCTTGCATATCTTCATCACTTGTTAGATATGATCATAAAGCAGTCTCATTTGAAATAAAACTGAAACCAGAGATCCCTTCCACCAATGTGCCTTTAGAAATTTCTTTAAGACAAAGTACCTACTCCTAAGAGATACACTGGCAAGCTTCAGATCCCCACCAAAACTGGTTAACTCCACTGAATACTCAGAAATGTACACCACCATACTATAACAGCATGTAAGCATAGATGCAGCTGTATCCCATAGAAACAAGTGCAGGGCAAACACCAAAAACAAACCCACATGGTGGAACCATTGTATCAACAAGCTTTATAATAAAAGGAAAAGAATTTTGACCAAAAGTTAAAACAATAATTCCCAGAATGTTAGTACCCTTGTCACTGAAATAAACAAACAACTCAGAAGCTTAATAAAATCCACCAAAGCCAAGTTTGTGGCTAAAATAGCTACCCAAACCAAATAGAATCACAAGGCATTTTTCAGCTATGTTCGTAATCTCAAAAGCACAATCCAGCAATGTATTGAGTTGATTGTGAATGATGCTACCTACACTGAGGCTGATGAAGTAGCTAACCTACTGAATGATAAATTTAGCTCTAACTTTACCCGTCTCTCCTCTCCATCTGTCCTTCTAGATATACCTGAAAGTGAATCACCTCCAGCTAGCACACAAGACCAAGTCCTAAAAGTGCAATAAAAGCTAAAAATACTGCATTGATGGTTCCTGACAATATCCCTGCATGTATCTTAAATAGCATGAAGCATGATTTAGCCACACGTCTAACAGCACTGTTCAAGGTTAGCCTACATAAAAGTTTTGTACTGAGTGAATGGGGAGCAGCTACAGTCATTCTCCTACACAAGGGAGGACCTTCCACAGATCCAGGCAATTACAAAGAAAGCCCATGCCTGCGGAAGGTGAGAATGGATTGAGTCAACATAAGAACTTGTAACTCAGATACCCTTCTTGTAGAGGTCAGAACAATCAGTAAAACTGTTGTCTGTGTTAAGAACCTCAAGTCAGACTGGTTAGCTGGTTCAAATGGAGCAAGTGTTAGCTTCTCTAACATAAAATTAAGATCCCAAGGTAGGGATGCCAGTTTTCTAGAAGGCCTAGTATATAAAACCCCCTTTAAAAAACATTTTGACATGAGAATGCATTGAAAGAAGAGGATCCATGGACAGACATGCTGAAATGGCCGATAAATGAACCTTGATGGAGGAGTTGGAAAGGTCATGGGATGGTAACACACACAAATATTGTAAAACCAAACAACAACTAGCCCTGAACGGGTTCTGGTTATGTTGTTGGTACCAGCTAGAAAACCTTTCCCATTTGCAGATATATTATTTTCTAGTAACAGGCTTTCTTGCCTCCATTAGTACCTGCTGCATGTCCTCAGTAAACAGGTGCCTAGAGGGAATTAAGACTCTATTATCCAGACAGTCAATTGAAGTTGATTAGGGTCAGAGTGTATCAAACACCCCTTATCTTGTGTGAGCAGATCCAGCCTATGAGTAAGCTTGTGGTAACTGCTCCTAGCCATTTCCAAAAGAAGGGAGAACCACTGTTGCCTGGGCCAGAAGGGAGTCACCACAATGATCTTGAAAGATTCCTTCTGAATCTCCAGAAGTACCCTGGATATCAAGGGAAAGGGCAGAAAAACATACAAGAACATTCCTGTCCAAGGAAAAGGCATCTGTCTTCCAGACCTTCTTGCATGGTGTCCTGGAGCTGAATTTTGCCAGCTGATTCTTCAGACAGGAGGCAAAGACGTCTACTTGAGGAACTCCCCACAGACGGATCAAATCTAGTTTTTCATTCTTGAGGGTCTATCCTTATCCTGCTCAGCTTGTCTGCCACACAGTTTTGCTCTGACAGAATGTAAGACACCTGTAGAGTGAGATGGTGCTGTGAAGCTAAAACCCAGGCTAATATGGTTAGTCTACAAAGGAAGTATGACCTGGTTCCCACTTGCTTGTTGATGTACCACATGTCTGTGGTATTGTCTATAAAACTTGAAGAGGTCTCAAGGATCAAAGATGATTCAGAGAGTTGAGTACCTTGATCAGGGCATGGGGTCTCTCTATGTTTATGTGTTTGTTCTTGGTGTCCTAAACATCTTGCACTTTTATCCCTCCTGAAACTGCTTCCCAAGCAAAGTCCAAGGTGTCTGTCTTGAGTAACTGCTTTGGAACAGGGAGGGAGAGTGGGAGAAGGGAAAACCCGTATTTAAGGATATTTGATGTATCCACCAAATGATTTCCTTTCTGACAAACCCCAAAACTGGGATTTGAAAAGAAAGAGATGGTGGTGCTGGGACCAAACATTCTTCAGATACCATTATATCTTTCTCACATAGAGTCTTGCTAGCTGTATCATAAAAATCATATTAAATATAAATGTAAATATAGATCTATTTTTTTTTCCCGTGAAAGAAAGCTCTTTGAACTGATATGTCTAGTTGACACCCCCAGAACACAATCCTGTGTGAAGGAGTCAAAAAAGACTTTTGAATGTTCTCTTGGAATCTCAGCTTGTGTAAGAGATCTCTCACCCAAGGGAGAGACTATTGGTACTTTCAAAAAGACTGCAAAGATAAGCAAGTCATCTAAGTATGGAAAACTGTGGATAGCGTATATCCTGCAAAGAGCTATAACTGGAGTTAGACCCTTTGTGAACACCTTGGTGCAGTGGATAGTCTAAAGGGTAAGGCAGAGAACTGATAGTATGATCCAGACACACAGGACCTTAAAATTGCTTGAAGTCTGGATGAATAGGGATGTAATGCTAAGCATCTTTTAGGTCTAGAGTTACTAGAAAAAGTGAATAAGGAAGAAGAGATAACAGGTTGTAATGTTATAGCATTTTGAATTTGGCCACTTTCACAAGCAGGTTTAGGAAAGAAAGATCAAGAACTGGTTTCCAAGCATTGTCTTTCTTTGGCACTAAAAACATCCGTGAATAAAAAACCTTTTCCCACTTGGGAAGGAGGAATGAGTTGTATCACTCCCTGTGACAGCATGTGATGAAGGACAGGTGAAAATAAGAGTCTGGTCCAATGGATGAGGAATTGCTCCTAGAAAGGAGGAATTTCCTCCCACTGTCACCTGTAACCTTGATGAATGATCTTCGGAATCCATTTGTCTGAAATTATTTGTTGCTAAAGAGAAAAGTGAAGATTCATACTTTCTGGAAGGGAAAAGAGACTGGCAGGGTGGGGGACAAGGTCCCTTAAATAGTCATTCTGACTTGCTGGACTGTCCTCTGTTTTGGGTGGGTTCCTGAATTCTTTTTGGAACCCCCTTGCCATTTCTTCTTAAACATCTGTTTATCTGCATTTTGTTGAGCCTGTTTATTTTGTTGTTTTTTTGCCAAAATTGGATGAGGGGTTAAAAAATCCCTTAGAAAATTTGAAAAAGGAGGACTGAAAAATCTTAGTGATTCCCTGTATCAACTTACCCCTCTCGTTACACTCTTTCATCACCTTTGCAGCAGTCAGCCCAAGTTGACTAACAGTTTGGGCACATGAAAGCTGACTTGAAGGTTTGAAAGCTTACTGGCTGATATATTCTTGGAATTAAGAACCCATATAACTGAGGCTACTGCAGCTGTGATCAATATGAAGAACATACATAGGAGCGCCACTCACATTCTAGATGTACCAGGTTTCATTTTTGCTTTGCATATGCAAAGTATTTTTCTCTAGTTCGCAATTACTTTTGGGTCACAGTCACCACACTAATGCTAACAAGACTGCTGCTTCAAAACTCTATGGAAAGAAGTAAAATGCTAAATAAATGAACAAAAAAAGTAGCACTTGAGACTTTGAGATGGAGCATCAGGTATGTGTGCATGCCCATGTATTTGGGTGGGTACAACTTTTGGAGTCAATGATGGCATTCGAAGATTACCAGTGCACTGCTGTACTAGCAAAAGCAAAACAAGGATCATCAATCACACCTTTAAAGGATGAAGAAGTATATAAAACACAGATTTACATTTACTATGTAGCAGGTGGTAATGGTACAAATCCTTTGATTTATTTCTCATAGCTGTATATGGTTTCCTAGAACTTGGGAGGGTGGAATATAATAAACTGATATTAAAACCAAGCACTGGATTAGAAAACATTTACATCTAGGTCAAGGCACTGATGTAAAGTTGAAAGGACTTCCCAGATTATTGTAATTCTGAAAGAGATGATACACAAATCACAAAGTGCATCGAGTTAATTGATGTTTCTTGCACTGTGAATGATTTCTGATATGGATCCTGTGCCCCAGTGGTACAAGTAATAACTGGCAGTGCACACCAGTAAACACAGATGTATAATGACTAGTGCATATGAATCTGAATATGTGGCCCATCAAAAGCATATAGACCTCGGTATAAACAGCAGGTCCTTGGCCACACAATACATTTAAGTCCTGTGTCTGTCTTACCTAGCCTGATGACTAGTGCACCCTGTGTACATCCCTGGCAGAACATATTAGGAAATGGCTGTGTACACCAGAATGTGCAAACCATCCTATCCACTCTCTCTCTCACTATAAATATGTAAGTGTACCAGCGAAATGTGTACATAGACAAAGCAATTATTTTACATTGAACATCAAAAAAAAACTATTTTTGAAGGAGACAAGTCCCACTGCACACCCACATTGCCTGCTAATTATGTATTCTAACTCTGAGGTCGCACAATAACGGGGTAAGGGCAATTTCCATTAACTTGCTGTAATGTGATCTAATGCAAAAGGCTGCTGACAGAAACTCCATTTAACAGAATGTTCACTCATATAAGCATTCACTTTTTTACAGACAAGCTTTCACTCATGAGCATTCTCTCTTATCAACTACAACCATATATGAATATATATATATATATATATATATACATATATATATATATATATATATATATATATACATATATATATATATATATATATATATATATATATATATAATATGTGTGTATGTGTGTGTATATGTGTGCGTGTCTGTCTGTGTATGGAATATATGGGGGCGGGTCTTATGTGTAATACATGACATATTTTAGGCTTATGGAACAAATAGTGATGAGGGTTGAAGTCAAAAACACAAAACAAGAGTTGTCTGAACCTACAATGCAAGATACTTCATGAATCACAGTCTAGAATCCCTACATAGTCCATTTATCTGTTTTCCTGTTTTTTTTTCTCTTCCTTTTCTTTTTTTTAGTTTGAAATACTGTTTCCCATTTATTTTAGTGAGATTTGGCAACTGTGTATGTGGTCTACTGAACAGAGTTTTATGTAGTTTGTTTATTTTAATGAGAGGGATACCTCACAGGTGGTTTCTACTGTACCTTTTGTAGCAATATTTATTTTTTTATACTGTTAGCCACTTTGTGGTATTATTCTGACAGTATAGTAAGGATTATGTAAGATATGATATTTTGGTAGTTTAATTATTTTTATAAATGGTTTAATCTTATTTTGTTAAGGTATTTAGAATCAGGTGTGTTTTGCTGATAATGCAGTTTTCGATTGGTTGATTGTGGTTGTGATTTTCTGTTATTTTTATTATTTTATTTTATTTATTTCATTTCCACATAATTACGTACATCAATACCTGTTTATTGTCAATGCCTTAAAACAAAACTAGTTCCCTGGTAGTTGATACCTAGAAGGTTTGTTAGGAGAGGAGCGAGTTATTTTTATGTCATTCACAATAAACAGTGTTCCTAAAATATAAGCACATGCATAGTTTACTATTTTGTACAGCTTTTAGTGATTAGTTAAACTAATGTAACATATGCTCTGAAGCAAGTAAAACCTGATAGGAAGGTAGCTACTAATTTTTGTTTTTAACAATTAAAATTATAATGACTGATCCTAGTGCAAAAGAGTACTAGAGACTTGTCTTTTAATATTGGTGTCTTACATGTTAGTGTGCATTTGTATATATGTTGGGGTGCTTAAAATTTGCTGTGTGTTAAATGAGGATAATCAGACACTTGCCTAGAAACACAGACAGAGCAATGATTTAAATATTTATATAAATTAAGACACGAACCTTAGTGGAGTAAAAATGTATAGTAGCTGAGAGACAAGAATTCAAAATTGCAATGTTTCCAAACAGCTCGACAATTGGGAATAATTTTAATTTGTAATTTTTGTGATCAAAGCTTCTGAAGAGTAAATACAAAAGTCACTCATTTAGGTTTACAAGTGGACTAGTGAGTGTAGATGGATCATGGCTCACTCCTAGCTTTTTATTAGATCATATAAACTTTTTGTTTAAAAAATGCATTAGTTTGATGTGTCCTGTAGATGCAAAGGATTGTTTGAGTAAAATGCTGTACTACTGGTAACACTATCTCACTAATGTCGCATGTCTTTCTGAGGAATTTTAAGTAACAGAAAACTCCATTTTTACTGATGATAAAAAATGTCCTATAACAAGGATTAATACATTCTTAAGTATGTGAAAATGTAAACAGCTGGGCATTTGGAACAGTTATTTTTCTTTCTGTAGGGATAATGCTTAGGGACATTTTCTGATTGTGTATGTATATTTAACACTAGCTTGCATTTTCTAATTTTGTAGCCCAATAGATTACCAAAGCTGATTAAGATGTCATTGTGTAAACAAAGATACTATGGAATATTGTTCAGTCACTTTATGTGTCTCCTGTACCATTTCCAGCTTAGGCCACATAGCTGTAAGATATCAAAGCAACCTGAAAGGGCCTCATCTATGTTTCATTTAAATTCCTGTATCACTTCTTGATGTCAAGGGATACAGTTTCATGATATATTTTCCTTACTCATTGTGAAATGGTTTGTCTGTTTCTTCAGTTTGTTCAGTAGTGGATATGAATCTGTGTGTCTGATACTACTGACTAAAGTTTGATTGTTTGTCTATTTTTAAAGCATTTTTTGTAGAAGTTTTTCATGGTTTTTGCCAAGCAAGTTAGGCAGTAACGCAAGCCAAACAAGCTTGTTGTGACTGCAAAAGCCAAAATCATTTCCAGCATTTCGAGATTTATCTGATGAAACCCATAGACTGAATTTATACAAACTAATATGAATTGCCATCAAAGTAGCCAAGCATGCCATAAAATGTGGCTGTAATGTCATTCACACTCATTCTGCTTGTGTTTACAGTCTGAGTGATATTCACACATGCCTGGCTCACAATATAGCAACTACCTGAGGATGTAAAAGGACAGCTTAAAATATGGCCTGAGATAAAGAAATGCTCTTTGGACCTCAATTTTAAGACATATTCATAAGTCTAGGAGAGCAAATAAGAAAATTCAATAGTTAATTCATTCTTGCATTCCATATTATAGTAAATTGTGGGTGCATGTTTAAATTCTGAGAAAGTACAGTTGTATCAAATCTTACCATAACAGCAGATGTCCTTCTCTTCACTGTTACAGTATTTTTATAGCAAGGATGTCTTGCTCAGGGCAGACCAACATTTGGTCAGTATGAAAAAGCCTAAAAAAGATCTTGTAAGAGCAGTATGTCACATTTATGCCTCTTGCACAGAATGTAGGGCATAAAAAGGACATACAGATGCAACTACCTCATACTGAATTGCACTAGGAGAGAAAAATCACCATAAGACAAAGAAGTCCAAGCACATTCCGAAGAAAAAAATGCAGAACAAACAAGAGTGGGTTGGAGGGATGGAGTGAATACTGCAACAGTGAAAAGAAGGACATCTACTGTTATGGTAAGATTTTACACAACTGTACTGTGTCCTTCTACAGCACTGTTGCGGTATTCTTCATAGAAGGGAGAGTAAAAAAGCTCAAGAAACAGATAAGGAGGTGGAAGGCTGGGAAGAGCCCTCAACAAATCCACATAACATGGTGTCACACTGCCAGCCCATCTGTCTGGAAATTTGTAAATAATTCTATGCTTATGCCATTTGCCATTTGTCATTTGTGAATATTGATATGATTTATACAGAACTGTATGTTATGTACTGAGCTTCAAGAATGTAACCACCGCATACCCTGCTGGAACATAGAAGATTAACTTGCAAAACTTAAGAATAGTTGAGGTTAAATTACTTTATAGCTGGACCATAAACAAGAGATGTTACCTCTCAGTTTCAATGCAGAAGCAGACACAATGTCTAGAGCTAGAAGTGTTTGCATTGTCTTGAAAGAAAAGTAATTACTAGGTTTAAAATGTAAAGTGTTTTATTGTTTTACTACTTCCAAGATCTGCAAAGATCTGAGAGATATGTATTTCTCACACAGATATGTTACATTCTGTTAAGTTTCTGTTTAAGCTGGGAACTGAAGTCAGGTGACAAAGAGTGATGTCATCCAAGCTGGCCCAACAGTAATATTTGCTATTAATTTAAGAACTCTGTCAGAGAGAGACTGTGCATTTTGTATTTTGTCTTGGACCTAGCAAGAACATCCACTCATCATCATCATCTGCACTTGTCTGTTTGTAAGTAAGATGTATGGCATAGTATCTCTCTTACATATAGATAGGAATATCGTAAAAATTAGTTTAGATGTTTTCTGTATTTGAGACTGTCCTACAATGTTATTTTAAAATATTTCCTGTGATTTTGAACTCTGAAGTCACTGTGCTGAGTTACTGAGTATTGTCTTATACTTTTATTATTTATTATTAAATATATTTAAACCTATCTTTGTGGCTGATATTTGTGAGATATATTTAAGCTCTTAGAGTACTTGCATATCTATTTTGGTGACACTGTACAGGCCACTCCTAATAGCCTGGTGCTTGGTCAAAACTACCATTTGGGTATAGTAACATTACACAGTAGGATTGGACACCCTTTGTAAGGGCCTTATAATAACTGAAAAGAGGCCATTCCTCTTTTTTTGGTTTTCCACAGGGGCAGAGTATTCCTTTGTACTAATCCTTCTTTTATGCTCAAGGTAGTAAATGAGTTATGCTCAAGGTAGTAAATGAGTTATCCTTAAATCAGTCAGTACAACTCCCTTCCTTTTTCCCTTCTCCTCAGTCTGCTAGTAAGAAATTCCTGCATACCTTGGATTTGCACAGGCAGCTCAGGTACTACGTGGATGAAAGTACATAAGTCTGATCAGCGTTTTTGTTTCCTTTCATCCCAGGTCTTTGGGTTTAGATATTTCTAAGGGAACTTTCTTCTCCTGGATATCTAACGCAATTTCCTTTTGTTGTTCTTTATAAGTTAAATCTAGAGTGGAGTGATCCCCGGGGTGAATTTTCTGTTTCCCATCCACTCATCAAGATTTTTCTTGAAGAGGACCAGTGAGGCGCTCCACTTGACTGGTGGCAATGAAAACTACCTTATAGTCTGGGCAGAAGGGGACATAGCTAGTAAACTTGTGCCAGACTTCCCCAGGTGTGTGTATGTGTGTGTGTGTGTGTGTGTGTGTGTGTGTGTGTGTGTGTGTGTGTGTGTCAGCTACTTGAGCAGTGACATGAAGCACTGGTTGGACAGAGAGGGTGCTGGAAGTCTTGGCTTGGCCCCTCAGCTGAGATCTGAACCCTATAGCTGTGCCAGTGGGGAGTCTTATTGGTGATCTGGAGAAAGATGGAGAAACCAGCCCTAGACTGACTGTGATCTCTGTGTGATGTTCTTCGTGTTTCACTGTTGCAGTCATTACATTGGGATAATCCTGCTGGCAGGTTGCCCTCAGTTGGCCTGAATTCCAAAGTCCTGGGTCCTGCATCGGCTGCTGTCTCCCCTTCCCTGACGTCATGTCATCAGGGGTATAAAAGATGCGGCCAACACCATTTTCTTCAGTCTTTCTTGCCGCGCGGTGCCCGAAGCAGAAGCAGTTCGCAAGTGCCGGTTGGCCGACTCCTGAGATTTTCGTGTTCGAGTTTAAGATCCAAAGTCTTCAATAAAGCTAAGTACCCCATTGGGGAAACTTTTTTCTTGCTCCAGACCGATGTCAGAAAAAGTTAATAATTGTATTTCTTGTGGAAAGCAAATACCTCATAAGCACTTTCATTCTTACTGTATTCCTTGCCTAGGCCCTGATCACAACATTGCTGGTTGTCGGTTTTGTGCTAGATTTAACCAACACACTATTAAGCGTCGGTATGATTTTGCTTTAAGCTATTTTGGACGCTGGTTTAATTATCCAGAAATGTCATCGGATAGCCATCTGACTACCGGAGTTCACAAAAAACGCAAAGAAAACGTGAGAGATAGACAAGCTTCTCCTAAGCCAGTTGCCGGTTCGCCGGTTCTCAGTGAGGCGCTTTTGCAGCCACTGATGCCCGCTACTTTAGAGTCGCAGGCCACTACTGACTCCCATGTGGAGTCGGCCATGCAGCTGGAAACTCAAGGTACTGGAGCCTCGGATACTATTCCTTCAGATGGGTCCGGAGCCGCTGAGCAGGCACCGGCTTCTGAGGGTGTATTCAGACCTAAACATCTTTACATTAAACCAACCTCAGCTTCAAAGGCAAAGACTAAAGCACCTTCTAAAGCAAAGAAACAAACTCAAGACCCACGTGGACAGGCCTCTATGCCCAAAAAACAGATGCTCAAAATGGCCGAAGACTTAATTACCTTGATCAGGGGTTCCCATCCTCTTCCTGATAAGAGGCCTAGGCAAGAGACTGACTATGAATCTTCAGATCAGGTTTCTATTTCTTCTAATTCCTCTTCTGATCAGGAATATTCTCTTCCCCCTATGAGGATTCTGATGCTGAAGAATCTATACCTTCAGCTACTCCTCCAGAGGGCTATTCTTTTGGGGAAACCTTGCATACCATGAGGGAGCATTTCCACTGGGAGAGCCAGGATTTTTCAGAATCTAAAAAGAGGCTCAGGGATTTCCTTTTACTACCTCAACACAGACCACTAACCATTTCACCTGTGTTAGATATTGTAGATGATGTGTTTTCGGAGTCTAGTCTTACCCCTGACTCCTTACCTCCAGCTCCCGTTAAGCCTGACAGATATTACAGGGTTCCTGACTCTCATAAATTCCTTTTTAAAAACCCTGCTGCAGACCCAGAAACTATTTCACAGGGTCTCAAAGGAGTTAAGGCTTCGGCTGCAAAAAACTCTACCCCCCTGACAGAGATTCTAGGGCACTGGATAGATGGGGAAAAAGGTTTGCACATCTGCTTCATTGGCTATAAGGGCCTTAAACTGCCAGTTTCATATGCTCAAATATCAGCAACATGTCATGGCATTGCTTAAACAGAAAATGTTATTAAACTCTGAATGTGCAGAAAACAAGGAAATGCAGGATTTATTGCATGCAGCTGAACAAGTTGGAAAGCATACTTTGCAATGTGGTTTTGATTCTTTGGAGGCCTCCTGCAGGGCCGCAGTTATGGGTTTTGTAATTAGGAGGCATGCTTGGTTAAAGGAACAAAATCTGCCTGATCATGTCAAAGTTAAATTATTAGATGCACCTTTACAGCATGATACTTTGGTGTTAAGGCAGAGGAGGTGTTAAAGAAGATGGAGGACAAAGCTAAATCTATGCAAACTGTCAAAGATTTTTTACAAGTACAGCCACCTAGGTTTAGTAGACACTGGCCTACAAGGAATTGGTCCTTTCCTGTGTCAGACAGACCTCAAAGGGGCAGATCCAGATGCCCTAGAGGCAGATCCCAGGCGCAAGGTTCCTACAGGTCAAAGCAATGGGGTGCTTCTACCTCCAAAGTTGGAGAAGACAAATCACAACCATACAGACTTCCCCCTGCCTGCACCAAGCACTTATCTTCTGGCAACACCCTTAGGGGGAAAATTAGCACTTTTTTCTCAAAATTGGCAAATTATAACCCAGGATAAGTGGGTTCTAAATATCATGTCACAAGGGTACAAGTTCCATTTCCATACCCTGCCAAATGCAAACGGCTGGCCAGATCTGCCAAAAAAATCAATGGGCAGAGGTACAAAAACAAGTCTCATCCCTCATGGACATGGGGGCCATTCAACAAGTACCAGAGCAAGAGCAGGGACAATGATTTTACTCAAGACTGTTCTTGGTACCCAGAAAGGACAAGACCTGGAAACCAATACTGGACCTATCTATTCTGAACACATTCCTGGATATACCAAAATTCAAGATGATGACTTTGCAGCAGCTTCTGCCCATGTTGGGCAAGAATGCTTGCCTGGTAACTCTAGACCTAAAAGAGGCATACCTGCATGTCCCAATCAGACAATTATGCAGAAGATACCTCAGATTCAAGGCTGGCTCAATGCATTACCAATTCTCTGCACTGCCCTTTGGCTTATCTACTGCGCCCAAGGTTTTTACAAAGTGCCTGGCACCAGTAATTGCATTCTGCAGACAAAGAGGAATACAAATATATCCTTACTTGGATGACTGTCTAATTCAAGCAGAGAACAAGGACATTCTTCTACAGCATCTGGCATTTGTGAAAAGACTTCTAACATGCCTAGGGTATACAGTCAACAAAAAGAAATCAAAACTAGTACCCTCTCAAAAGATAATGTTCCTGGGTGTAAGCTTAAATACAACTGCCCAGATGGCTTATGTCATGCCAGACAAACAAAGGCAACTGACTACCTATTTTAAAATGTTGGCAACAAAGGCCCAGTTATCTGCAAGAAAAATTCTGCAAGCTTTGGGCTTCATGGCATCCTGCATCCTACTAATTCCATATGCAAGACTGCATATGAGGAAACTTCAATGGTACCTAAAAAGTGTTTGGACTCAACATTGCCACAGCCTGGAAACAATGATTACTCTCATTCCCTGCCTACAACAGGAGTTTCGATGGTGGGCAAAGTCTTGTCACCAAAACAAGGGACAGCCATTCACATTACCCCCAGCCAGGCAGACACTAATAACGGATGCATCAGATTATGCCTGGGGCGCCCGCATGGCAGGAAGATGCATTCAGGGCACATGGTCCTCAACCCATATACATCTACATATCAATCAGAAAGAAATGCTAGCTGTTCAGAATGCCCTGACAGCCTTCAAGGACCTTCTTCATCCGGGACAACTACTGATAAAGACAGACAACACCACGGTCATGTGGTACATAAACAAGCAGGGGGGCACACATTCTTACCCCCTTTGCAGACTAGCTATGACTTTGTGGGACACAGCATTAACTTACTAAGTACATCTGCTGGCACAATTCCTGCCAGGAAGGAAAAATACTATGGCAGATGAACTAAGCAGAAATCTCATGGATCCCCATGAGTGGCAGCTGGATCCACAAGTCTTCAGCATGATAACAAGGAAATGGGGATGTCCGGACATAGATCTATTTGCTTCCCCTCACAACTACCAACTAAAAAGATTCTGCATAAGGACTTATCACAGACAAGCATGGAAAGTGGACGCCCTACCTTTCAGCTGGAAAAACCTATCAATATATGCCTTTCCCCCACTGCCTCTCCTCCTCAAGGTACTCCTAAAGGTCAGACAGGAGAAGCCAAAAATGATACTGACTGCCCCAGACTGGCCCCACCAGTACTGGTTTCCAATCCTAGAGAACTTGTCTCAATGCCCAGGTTGGACCTTACCTCAAATACCTCATCTACTGTCCCAGTAAAACAATCAGATCCTGCACAGCCAACTCAGGACTTTAAACATGGCAGCATGGTGGATAATGTAGTCATACAAAATACACCTCTCAGTAAAGCTGTGATGGATTTCATTTTGGAGGCCAGAAGGCCTAGTACTGGAAAATCTTACGTGGGAAAATGGAAGAGATTCTGTGCTTGGAACCAGGCACAAGGAACTGATAGAGCTGTGCCAAATACTCCTCAGATTTTGCAATACTTAACTGAGATGCTGGACAAAGGCCTATCTTTTTCATCTATTAAAATTCATGCCTCTGCCATTTCCGCTCATTACAATACAGAGCCACCATTTTTTTCTCATCCCTTATTAAAACAGTACCTCAGAGGAGCCAAAAATTTAAGGCCTCCAAGGAGATCACCAGTGCCTGCATGGGACCTCAACTATGTCTTGGAAAAACTCACCCTGCCTCCTTTTGAGCCAGTTGCTACTACTGATATAAAGTTTTTATCATGGAAAACAGCTCTGCTCCTAGCAATAACTTCTGCAAGATGAGTTTCAGAGCTACAGGCACTCATGGCTGTGGAACCTTTTATCATTTTTTTATCCAGACCCGGTCTCTCTGAGGACAAACCCAACATTTATGCCTAAGGTGGTGTCCAGTGTGGCTCTTAACCAAAGTATTCATCTGCCAACTTTTTATCCAAATCCACAGAACAAGGGGGAGAGAATTCTGCATTCTTTGAACGTACACAGACAGCTTAGATTCTACTTGGACAGAACCAAAGTTTTCAGAAAGACAGAGCAATTACTAGTGGCATATGCTGCAGGATCACAAGGAAAGGCTATCTCAAAGCAGACTACTTCAAAGTGGATAGGCCACTGCATTAGTTTCTGCTACTTACACCATGGCAAGCCAGTGCCTAAGGGCATTAGGTCACATTCAACCAGAGCTGCAGCCACTTCAACAGCCTTTCTCAGGGGAGTACTAACCATGGACATATTAGAGGCTGCTACTTGGTTTTCAGTGCACACCTTTACAAAGCGCTATCATCTGCCACTGTACTCTAAATCTAGGGCAGGCTTTGCCACTGCAGTTCTGCAGGGCCTCATAGCCACTCCTAATGCTGTTTAGCTCCAGCTTCCCATCCATAGCTTTGGGAGTCTACCCAAATGTAATGACTGCAACAGTGAAACACGAAGAACATAATACAGTTGTGTACACTTACCATAAATGTAGATGTTCGAGTGTATTCACTGTTGCAGTCCAGGTTACCCACCCGCCATCCCCCTTTCTTCTGATGGAACCTATCTTTCCTTTTCTGATTAATGCAACCTAGGTGGTGTATTTGCTTGTAGATGAAGGTAAAGTTTATATTGGTACATGTATTTATATATATATATAAATTTTGGCTACCCTTTTAGGGGGCACCTGACATCTGGGGCAAGAAAAACTAAAGAAAATGGCATTGGCCACATCTTTTATACCCCTGATGACCTGACATCAGGGAAGGGGTGACAGCAGCTGATGCAGGACCCAGGACTTTGGAATTCAGGCCGACTGAGAGCAACCTGCCAGCAGGATTACCCAAATGTAATGACTGCAACAATGAATACACTCGAACATCTACATTTATGGTAAGTGTACACAACTGTACTTTCTTAAGGGAAATTGTACTTTACTGTGTGTATACTTGTCATCCTCCCAATATGTACATCCCCTAGCTGTTGCCAGTGATGAGGATTGAGGCTCTTTGATTACTGGGCCAGTGCAGGGGCATCACACATGGTTTCAGCAAAACCTGCTCTGGCCCTAGAAACCGTATCCAACTTATAATGCTTAGTGAAGATATGCTTTGAAGATCAAGTAGCAGCTTCAGGAATGGAATTGGTGTCCAAACACTTGAAGAAGGCACCAGAAGAGGCAACAGTCCTAGTGGAATGAGCTCTAACATAAGTATACAGAGATTTGCCTTATAAAGAACAACAAAAGGAAATGGCCTTAGATATCCAGGAGAAGATATTTCGCTTAGAAATATCTAAACCCAAAGACTAGAGATGAAAGGAAACAAAAAAGATGATCAGACTTATGTACTTTTATCCAAGTAGTACCTGAGCTGTCTGTGCAAATCCAAGGTATGCAGGAATCTCTTACTAGCAGACTGAGGGGAAGGGAAAAAGGAAGGGAATTGTACCGACTGATTCAAGGATAACTCGTTTACTACCTTCAGCATAAAAGAAGGATTAGTACAAAGGAACACCCTGCCCCTGTGGAAAACCAAAAAAAGAGGAATGGCCATAACGGCCTTGAGCTCAGAAACCCTCCGAGCAGAAATAAGTGCCCGCAAAAAACAGTATTCCAGGTACAATGCTGCAAAGAAGCAGAATCTGCAGGTTCAAAGGGAGCCTGAGTCAATTTTTCCAAACTAAAATTAAGATCCCAAGGAGGAGGAATAGATTTTCTTGGAGGCCTAATATGCAGGACACCTTTAAGAAATTGCTTGACCTTGAAATGAGAGGTCAAAGGAGGATTCAGGGGCAGGCAGGCAGGCAGAAAGGACTGACAAATAGGCCTTCACAGAAGAATAGACCAAGCCAGACTGGAGCAACTCACACAAATAAGAGAGGACCAGAGGGACCCCACTGATAAAGGGTCCTGGTTGCGAGCATGGCACCATAGGTACATAGGTTCATAGGTGTGTACTAGGCTAATGGCCCTGTAGCCTTTTACAAGCCTAGCCCATAGAATTACCCTGGCATTGTGCCACCCGACCTTAGTTCCCATAGCCTCTGTCGAGTAGAGCCACTGGAGTGATCCCCAGGGTGAATTTTCTGTTTCCCATTCACTCATCAAGATTTTTCTTGAAGAGGGCCAGTGAGATGCTCCACTTGACATGTATGGGAAGCCTATTCCATAGCATGGGCAGTCTCTGGGTTATTAACCTCTCCCTCCAGCTTGTTCTGTTGATTGGGGTAATGAGGTTGAGGTCTCTGGAGCATGTAGTGTGGAATGATTGGGATTTCTTTAGATGTAGCATTTCTAAAAGAGCTGGGTCAGACATGGCTTTGTAAGTCAAGCAGAGATCACCTCTAAGTAGGTGATATGAGACAGAGAATAGTTGGAATTTTTTGAGTCTGTCCATATAGAACAAGTGTTTAAGGCCTAGGATCCTCTGCGAGATACTTTTGCAGCCTCTCCAGTTGTTGCAAGTGTGTAGTGAGGTGCATGCCAAATGGGGCATTGCACGTGATGATTGGCCTAATGAGGGAAGAGTAGAGGGAGACAATGACTTCTTTCTTACTGGATGCAAAACCCTTAGTAATGAGATGTGCCACATAGAAGGACTTTCTGACCACAGTGGCAATGTGGTGGTCAAAAAAGAGGTTGCTGTCAGCCTGTGTTCCCAGATCTCTTATGATGCCTTCTGTGTTCAGTCAACTACCGTCGATGTGGTAATTCATGGGAACCAGGTTTTTCCCAAAGGGGATGACAACACATTTTCTGCCATTGAGCTTAAGGCCATGGTTCTGACACCAGTCGTTGGTCTCAGTGAGGTCTTTCTGTAGGATATGAACATCACTTGGGGAGTTAATTGTGGCTCCCAACTTGCAATCGTCTGCGAACTTTGTCAGCCAGAGTCCATTCGTGTTGGCTTGGACTTCAGTGAAGTAGATATCAAACAAGAGAGAACCCAGGACTGAACCCTGTGGGACTCCACTCATGACTGGTCAGCAGTCTGACTTGGAGTCAGCTACTTTCACACTGTGGGTTCTATCTGTGAGCCAGTTTGCAACCCACCTAGAGATACAGGGGTTGATGCCTAGCTTAGTGAGTTTTTCTATGATTCCTGAGTAGAGAATGGTATCAAAGACCTTGGCCAGATCAAGGTAGGCTGTATGAACCACCTTACCTTCATCCACAGCTCTGGTGACTGACTCAAAGAAGTTGACCAGGTTGAGCAGGCATGATTTACCCTTCACAAAACCAAACTGTGTGGGATCCAGAGTTTGGAGATTCCCTATATCATTGTTTATTAGGTCCATGATGATGCGTTCCATAGCTTTACATATCACATTTGTCAGGCTAATGGGGCGATATTTCCCAGGGTCTGTAGTCACTCCTCCTTTTGTGGAGAGGGATGACTGTAGCAGTGTGCCATTCAGTAGGGACAATGCCTGAGGTGAGGCTGTGATTGAACAGGGCACACAGCTGAGGTGCTAGCTCAGTCTGTAGTTCATGTAGAACACAACCAGGGATATGGTCAGGTCCCATAGAAGCTGTATTCTTGGTCTTGGACAGTGCTGTTTTAACCTGTGCAGCAGTAATACTGGGTGCCTGGCAATCTACTGGTATTATGATTGGTCCTGGGGGGGGGGGGTAAAGTTGGCACTGAATCTGTCGGCCAGTATATTGGCAATATCTGTTGGCTCAGTATAGGAGGTGCCATTGTGCAACATCTCTGAGCAAATCTGGGTATTGCCATGGAGATTGTTTACATAACTATAGAAGGCCTTGTGGTTGTCTTTACTATCTATTTTTGGGTCTTTGTCCCCCCATTATTTATGGCTTTTCCCAGATTTCTTGCTCTAAGAGGTTGAGAGGTATGCTGCATACTACACAACTTGTCAATGAGTCCTGCCCCATGTGTTGCTGAAAATTAAACACCAGGAATGATATACCCAGAAATTGCTTATTACTTTGGTGACTCCGTTAGAAATATCTGTTTTGAACTTCCTGCTGCTAATCCATGTTACCTTAGAATCTGTGGCCAAATAAACTCAGCTGTTCTGTACTTTTCTGAGTCCAAAATGTTTCCTATATAAAAGCTAAACTAACTGGTCTGTATTTTGCATCTTCAGTGCTTCCACTTTTGTAAAGTGAAATTACTATTGCATTCTACCATTCAGTGGGTATTACTCATCACCTCATCATTTGCTAAACTGAAATGTTAAAAATATGACTTATTTGGTTTACAGTGCTTACAGAATTCATTGCTAAATCCATTTGGACTACATCGTGGCCACCTACAATTTTAAGCCTTCATTCGTGACTGTTTCTTATGTAAGCACCTTCTTCTCAGTCCAGCCTAGGGTGATTCTTCAGTTGGTATTATATTCTCCTTCCTTTTTCTTGAATACTGAGTAGAAACACCTGTTTATCACCTCTGCCTTCATTCTGTGTACACCTTATTCCCCCCTATTTCAATAATTTGGTTTGCTTCTCTTATTTTTACACTGCTCACTGATGTACCTTTAGAAAATCATATCACCTTTTCTAAATGAGGTCACAAAGCTTTTTTCATTTTGAGCTTTTTTGGGGGGGGGGGGGGCTGGCTGCCTTCTCTGTTTTCTGTTTTATCTGATATTGCTGCCAGTCTCTCTCCTATTTCCTTGTATTTATTTATAGTTCTTAAATGCTAGCTCTTTAATGTTGCTTTCACTGTCACTCCCTTTGAGAACTTTTTTTTAAATTTAAATAATTTTATTTTTGTTTGCTTTCCTTTGAGTTTTGCTGCCCTTTTGATTAAAAAAAAAAACGAGTTTTATTTTTGCTCTCAGGACTTCGGCACTTTTTGAAAACTATATTCCTAATGGTTTCTTGAAGTAATCACCTGTCTTGCCAACATCAGTCTGCCCAAAGTTTAGCATACTCAGAACTTACAAACATATTAAACATAAGCCAATGTGATTGTGGTGGTCACTTTTTAGTAGATGGTTACCACCTTCCATATTTGGAATTATTCCATCTTCCCCATTTCAGAATACCAGATTCATGATGCTCTTCCATCATGTGTAGGTCCTGGCATAAAATTACTGAGGTGTGCTTTGGACAGGTGATCCAGCAAACCTACATGTATTTATGCTTGCCCCTTCTATTATTATTATTTAATTCTCTGTTTTTTATAAAAGAAAGTAAACGATTCTTATTCAGACTAAATATGTTTTCCAATCTCACCACCCAAACAAATCTTGCAAATTACTTTCTTCCCTCCCTAACTTGAGATCTCTGTGTCACACCACTGCAACTAGATCCAAAGGGTTTTTGGCTGGATCCATTCAAATCACATACACCCACCTCATAATGAGAATTCTTGGCCACTATCAATCATCCTTCAGTGATAGCTGCAATGATTCTGCTCAAAGCCTGTGGCACTGGCATAGAGGGATAAAGCATGTAGTCAATACTACCCAGGTTCAATTAGTGTGTCAGGCACTTGAAAACATAGGGAGGGAGTAAGGAAGGTCATGCCTATCCCAGGAGGAGGAAACACACCTGGCTGTACCATTTCAAGATTCCTGATATAGGCTGAGAAATTTCATAAATGGTGGGGGGCTGGACTAAAGGCTGAGGTGAATGCGGAAGTGTGACCAATATGCTGCAGTATCCTATTGCACTCCACCCCCTGGGTATGGGATGTGAGTGGAAAGGGAGAGGGAATTAGTATAAAAAACACTTTCAGGTGGCAGTGTGATGCTCTGTAAGGTTTCTTGATCTCCTTGTTGGCCCTGTATATGGATCAAGATTAGTTCAGGTGAGGCTAGGGATGGGTCTAGCAGACAAGCTGAATGAGTAGAGGACCTGGTGTTAGCTGATAGTCAGCTGTAAGTTGTCATTCTACTCTGCAGCACCCCCTACCCATGTACCCACCACCTTAACCATATCATCTATACAGAACTCCCTACAGATGTCCTGAACGTAGCTTTTATACCCCCATGACTCCTGTTCCTATGCACTGCCCCTGCTAACCTTGTATCCCTTACTCAGCCTTATTTATATCTCATCCACCTATCCAACAACCCTTTCACCTCCTCCACTTACCCATCCATACTTTCTACATACAATTGCAGTAATTTTTCTTGCGTAATTTCTTATCCAGAGCTTACTTCCTCTCCCCCTTAGTCCCTCTAAACTAATCAATTAGGCTGTCCATACACTGCTATTAATGACTTCTACAACCAGTCATCCCTCTCCCATACATTTCCATTTCACTTCTGTTCATAACTCCTCACCTAGGTATAGGAATACTAGCTTTACTGAAGCACTTTCCATCACTGTCATGAAGGAGACCTCAGTACTACTTCTTTCTTATGGTCAACATTATCTGTTGTTGACAAGATGTGAACTAATGCTAGACACAAAGATTTTTCCCAGTTAACATTACATTTTCCCTAGTTTGTTACATTAAAACATTTATACTTGTTTTGTCAAGTGCCCAGTCTGCTAATGCATTACTGTATGTTTAATTTTATTACTCTTTCTTTCATTATTCATTTTGCCTGTCCTTCATGCTTGTCTATGCCTTATTTATCACCATGTCTTTTCAGCTACATTCTGTTATTGTGGTGCTGCCAAGAAGTTTTTTTCCTGCTTTCTCTAGGTTAATGTACTGCCTTGTGTAATTTCCTAGTATATGAAACTTTTCTCCCTCTGGTATCTGCCAAAATGGGTTATGCTCAGTTAGATTAGCCCAGTCAATATGATAAAATAAATCCTCAGGTCTCCACTGAACATGGGCCTTGGCTCAGTTGAACCAACCCGGTTAACTCAAAAATGTCTGAAAACTAGGTTGTTGACATTCCTGGGAAAGCTCATTCTAATACTGCACTAAATCTTGATAATGTCCCTGGCTTAGTTCATGTATGCACTAAGTGTAGTCTTATAGTCCTATTTACTATCTTATTCAGCCCGTCATTGCAAACTGCTTACATTTAAAAAAAAATTAGAAGACCTCCAGTAATCCCTTTAGTCACAGTGATATCAGCAAATAGGCCCCCCTTTGTTCCCTTAGAACTAGCTGGTTTCTCAGTAGTAGCACTAAAATTCTGAACCCCTGTGACTAGCACTTGTTCTAGAACCTACTGGAAAGCACTAGGAAGCCTGAAACTGATACAAACACTCAGCTCTCCTTGTCAATAAGGAGAAATTAATCATAGGCACTAAACAGCCTATAATTGCAAAGTACCTTGCAAAGGTAAGGGAACATAGCTCTTAAACTTTACAAAAAAAGCACCTAAACAGGCATGTCCAAGGGTCAGCTTCCGGTGATTTCTCCTGTCCACCTGGTGAATCTGGGCATACTGCGGCAATACGGCAACTGCCTCATGTACACAGACAATCCTCTCCTCCTACCACCCAACACTGCAACCTGCAAGAGATGCACTTACATAGCCAAACTGGAAGCAAAGTTCTCTCTGGCCAAGATTTTGCTAGACAGTCAAGAGGAGAAGGTTAATACCTGTACTACACCTCAAGCAACTCATAGCCCTTCAAAACCCACACCATCAACACCCACACATAGCAACACTAAACCCACATATGCGGAGGCCCTTAACATTAACCTGCCCAAGCAACAAGGACCTCTGAAGCTGAAAAGCAAACAAACACCAGTCACAACCAAAGTGACACATAGCTCAAAACACCAGTGTGCCACCCAACAACAGCCCCTAAGGCAAGACAGTGTACCCAACACTTTAGTCATAGGTGACTCTATAGTCAGGCACACTGATGTCCCACTCACCAGGCTGAACAAGGAGAAAATTACAGTCAGCTGCCTGTCGGGTGCCAGGATCCGCCACATAATGCATGCACTCAAGTCACTCCACAACAAGTACAAATATGACTCTGTCATTGTCCATGCTGGAGTGAATGACTTGAGACGTACCTCCCTGGACTACATGAAAAGAGACATGGAAGAGCTCTTGGATCATGTGGCCCAGGCAGGTATGACCCTAGCCCTGAGTAGCATCCTGCCTTCGCCCAGAATGATACCACAGTATAAGGACAAAATGATTGACTTCAACAATTGGCTAAGCTTCTGGTGTCATTCAAAGGGGATCCAGTATCTGTCTGCCTGGGAAGACATGATAAACAAACCACAGTGCTTTGCCAGAGATGGTCTGCACCTGTCACCCCTAGGATTCAGGTTACTGGCTAAAGCTCTTGCCACCCCTATAGTGCCTTTTTAGGCAAGGTTCAATGGATAAAACCACCACTGTAACAGATACAAGCATGCAAAATCTGAAGGTAATGCTACTCAATGCTAGAAGTCAAAACCTCAAAATACACTCTCTCAAGGCACTCCTAAAAATGGAGAACATTGATATCTGTGCAGTAACTGAGACCTGGTTCAAGGCTCCAGAGAGCACCCCTGCAATACCAGGATCCAACTCTTACCACACTTTTCGGCCGCAAAACCAAGACCGAAACACTAAAGGTGGAGGAGTGTCCATATTCACCAAGGATATTCACACCTCCAGGCTAGTTGCCCAACACAATGCATCTGAAATTCTCCAGGTGCAACTAACACTAGGTAAGACTGCAATCCAAATTGTAGCTTGCTACAGATCCCCCACCATGCCCCAAGATTCTCACTACACCTTTCTAAACATACTGGAAAATATTAAGGTACAACCAAACACCCTAATACTGGGTGATTTCAACTGCCCTGCCATTAACTGGGAAAACTACTCAGGTACCAACTCCTTTTCCCAGAGGTTCTTGGAATTCATAAATTCCAATGCCCTGGATCAACTAATCCATTGTCCCACCAGGGGCTCCAATATCCTAGACCTGGTCATTACCAACATGGGAGATAGATGCTCCACACCAGTGGTCACCCCCTCATTGGTCAGGTCTGACCATAAGCAAATCACCCTTGACATCCACATCCCACCCCCACCCCCCAGTAAGAAAACCTCCTTAAAAAACTTCTCAAAAGCCAATTTAATGCTACTGAAGTCAGAAGTGACTGACTTCACGACACCCATGCAGATGGGATCTGAAAGTTCGACTGAAGAATCCTACACTAAGGCACTGCACGAGCACATCCACTCGTGCATGAATCGTGCCATCCCAAATAGAACCAAGATGCTCTTCTCCAAAAAAAGGAAGCCAATCTGGTGGTCCCCTGCTATAAACAAACTATACAACAGAAGGAAGAAACTGTTGCAGAAAAGAAGAAAATCCTAGGATGCAAAAAACTCCCTCACCAGCCTCAGTAAGAAGCTGAGATCCCTCATAAAATCCTCAAAAGCTAGTTACGAAAATAAAATTGCCAAAGATTCCAAAGACACCCACAAGGCATTCTATAGTTATGTCAAGAATCTAAATGGCAATGCTCAGATCTGCTCTGAGCTACAACAGAATGGCATTAAATATACTGATCCCAAGGATATTGCCTATATCCTGGCAGATCGATTTAGTGCCAACTTCACCCCCCCTCTCATCCCCTAAAGGGCCCATCTCAATACCAAAAGATTGCCAAATTCCAGTAATCATGGCCACACAGGTAGAAACCACACTCTCCAAAGCTAAGAATACAGCATCCATGGGACCAGATGACATCCCAGGCTGTGTATTACATGAACTACAAAATGAACTGGCACCTCACCTAAGTGTCATGTTTAATCAAAGTCTCACCTCAGGCTTCGTGCCCACTGAGTGGCGCACAGCTACAGTTATCCCACTCCACAAGGGGGGATCCCCCTTGGATCCCGGGAACTACCGTCCCATCAGTCTGACAAGCCTGATCTGCAAGGGCATGGAACGCATTATCATGGAAATTATAGACAAAGACATTGGCAACCTTCAAACAGTTTGGGTTTGTGAAGGGCCAATCTTGTCTCCTGAATCTGATTGACTTCTTCGAATCAGTCTCCAGAGCTGTGAACGAGGGTAAGGCGGTCCACACAGCCTATCTGGACCTCGCCAAGGCCTTCGACACCATCCCCCACTCTGGAATCATAGATAAACTTAAAAGCATAAATCCCTACATCACTTGATGGGTTGCCAACTGGCTTACTGACAGAACCCAGACTGTAAAAGTAGCTGACTCCAAATCCAGCTCCAGACAAGTGACAAGTGGAGTTTCTCAGGGTTCAGTCCTGGGACCACTCTTGTTTGGCATCTACTTCTCTGAAGTACAGACCACCACTAAGGGACTCTGGCTAACAAAGTTTGCAGATGACTGCAAACTGGGAGCCATTATTGAATCCCCAAATGATGTGAATATTCTACAAAAGGGCCTTACAGAAACAGATGCTTGGTGCCAGAGCCATGGGCTCAAGCTTAATGCCAAGAAATGTATAGTTATCCCGTTTGGAAAAAAACATGTACCCATGAATTACCATAGGTGGCAGTACACTAAACATCGAAAGTGTGATGAGAGACTTATGGACACAGGCGGACAGTGGTCTCACTTTCGATAACCACATCGCCACAACAGTTAGGAAATCCTTCTACATGGCACACCTCATCACTAAGGGCTTTTCATCCAGAAAAAAAGGAGGTCATTGTCCCACTGTACACATCCCTCATTAGACCCATTATAGAGTATAATGCCCCATTTGGTATGTACCTCACAAGACATCTGCAACAGCTGGAAAGGCCACAGAAATACCTCACTAAAAAATCACAGGCCTAAAGCAGATGCCATATGCTGACCATCTAAAAAAAATCCAGCTGTACTCTGTGGCATATCTTCTACTCAGAGGCGATCTCTGCTTAACATACAAGGCCATGTCAAACCCTGAGCTGTTGGACATGCTCCATTTAAAGAAATCCCAATCCCTCAGAGCCACATGCTCCAGGGATCTAAACCTTGTCATCACAATGAACAAAACATGCTGAAGGGATAGGTTCTTGACCCAGAGACTCTCCATACTCTGGAATAGACTGCCCATACATGTCAAGCAGAGCGCCTCCTTGACCCTGTTCAAAAGGAACCTTGATGATTGGATGGGGATAGGAAATTCACCCCGGGGATCATGTCAGTCGCCCTGCTAGACAGGGGTCCAGAGAAGTAAATATTGTGGGAAGAAATATCCAGGGAATTGTTATGGCTAGGCTTGTATAGGCCCTAGGGCCGATAGCCTACTACCAACCTATGAACCTATGATTCTGAGACTTATAATCTTAAATCAAAGAATCGCAAACAGCGAAACAAAAGGAGAACAGTGAATGTTGACAATCGCTTTTTTTCTCTAAGGTTATTTTTTGTGGGAGGCAAGCACACTGTACCCCAAACCCCAAACCCAGCAATTTATATATACTAATTCTGAGATTACCATATCCTTGATAAAATGAAATACTCTAAGATACAACAATCTCAGGTTCGGTATATATAAGTCCCCATTTTCAGACTTTCACTATGTTATTCCAGGACACATATTAAAGTCTCATAAATCTTATAACTATCATTAGGCTCATGAAGAAACAAAGTCTTAGAATTTAAAACTCTTACCCAACAAGTAAGATTATGCTAGTCTTAAGGATTGGCAAATTTATTGAAAGTGTCATCTATTTTCTTATTTTATGTCACACTGCATCATTGCAAGGTGTTGATAATATTCAGTTTGGCTTAATGAGGAATCTGTCATTTTGAAAACTCCTACCATATGTACTGAAATGTTTAGTGGACCTGACTCAGTATCTTAGAAGTATTATTTAGAACATTGTAATCTTCACATTATCATCTGGTGCTAAATTGGTTAAATAACAGAGAACAACATGTCTATGTATGACACATTATGTCAGAAAAGAAAGCGTATGCAAGGGACATGCTGCAAGGTTACGTGCACTGCCCATTACACGGATTGAATTGTGCTGAAAATGAATCCTTACTCATTTGCGGTTACAATTGTGCAGTCACTATAAAATCTATAATATAATCTTATCTCACTCTGACTCACTACACCTGCAGACATTTCTAGATTCTTCATCCAACTGATGTAATTAATATCCATGGAGTTAAACAAACGGCAACAGAATTTCTGCATTACATATGAAGCTATTTAACTTTGACTTTATCTTTATTAGCTGTAAAAGAAAATTCATATTGATATTGTATGATAAGTCTAGAAAACGATGATGTCAGCCTCTCTGATGCGCATATTTCAGATATACGGTAATATGAGATCTCTACTAAAGGCTGCTGTTAGTATAAAGACGCAGGTTCTTATCCATCTTTATTATTGACTATATAAAATTCTGCTTAGAGTATTATGCGAGTTTTACATAGCATCTAATTAAGCATAGTAACGTATTCATCCCTGTAGCACCTTTTTGTATAGTTCTGTTTAACAAACACAGCTCCTTACAGAGTCTTCACATTTTCTGGGACTGGCTTCCTTATCTAAGCAACCTGAAAAAATAATAAGACAGCATAGACAGGGCAAGCTGTAGGTAATAAAATGACACTAAGGTTTTTACCATAGGGGCCAAATTCATGAATGCTTACACTGTGTTTATGATCTGTATTCCAGAACATAACTACTACATTTTTGTGCTGTCTATTCGCTCAGAAAAAATATACTGTGTACACATAGTCCACACTTTGTGATAATCTTTATGAATCCCCCTTGATATTTAAGGCTGCAAGAAAATCAGCAGGAAAACTAAAATTAGGAAGAAGAAGGTGGGAGTTATGCTTGTGTTGTCTATTGACTCAGAACAGTGTACACTTAATGTAGATGTTCATTAAGGGTCTATATTACCATGTTGAATGTTAAAAATGTCGAACGCTCACATGAGTGAAAATGGACTAAAACAAACTTGATATTGTGGGGGGCTGCACCCCCCACAAAATATATATTCCAACTCTGAGGTCGCACTACAGTGAGGAAAGGGCAAATATCCCAATCCTCACTGTACCGCGACCCCCCCCCAAAAAGTTTGCTTTAGTCTGTTCTCGCTCGTGTGAGCGTTCAACATTTTTACCATTCGAGATGGTAATATAGACCCGTTCATTAATCTAGGCCTCATGTGTTGGATATTTTTCATGCTTTTATTCGTATCATCATAACTAAGAAGAGCTACACGTTATTGATGGTGTGGAGTGAAATGTAATGATGGGATTCAGAAAACTAAATGGTCACTATCCATGAATAATATATTGCACTAGAAATATTGCTAATTATTTGCTAGTAATTATGAAGGTATGCAGTACCTCCATGTGTACATTAATAAAAAGTGACTTACAAAGTATTGATAAAAGATGCCTAGTATGTACCTTTTAAAATCTTTCAACGTCATTAATTCATTAATGCCTCTTAGCTGTGAAATGTCACAATTGTAGCTGCTCACAGATATCCTTACATTCCACAGCAAATGTAAATATCTTGTAAACAGCAAATACTGCTAAAAAAGCTACAAACAACCACACTATTAGTAAAATGTTTTCTTTAGAGCTCTTCCTTCTGAGTGTTATACTGCTTATAAAAATGGGTGAGTCTCCTTGCTAAGGCTAACTGAATCTTTTTCATGTACATTTATGGGCGTACATGTGGACAAAGTTATGGCCAGAAAAAGAATACCCACCTGGTCCTTACAAATGACAGCAGCACTCCCAGCACTTTCTCCAATCCCTGGGGGGATGAATGAGTCATAGGGCTGTCACCACTGGGGCCATGAGCAGGCCAACAGAGACTATGGGAGAGAGGCTTGATGGACATAGATGAGCAGGAGATTAAAGTTAAAAACAAAATCTAAATCTGATAGATGCAACAGTTCATCAGTGCTCAAATAACCAAAAAAAAGCATGTGTGAAATCAGAGACCATATGACATAATGACAAGTACCAAAATGCAGTAATCAGACTTGTTTTTCAAGGTGCAAATCTTGTTGCACAAGCCCCCTCATCCAACATTATTGTTACTACTGCAAGGTCACATATGTACGCGGAAGTGCTACTATTGTTGTAGAGTGCTCTAATGTTAATCCTCTCCCTCATTTTTAGTGCATTAGAATGGTAACATTACTGTATAGAGAGTGTGAAGGGATGCGGGAGCAAGCACCACTGCAAAACATGAGCAAAAATGATAAAACATATTTTGTATAAAGGAAGTTCATCTAGTCCAGGTTTTAAAGTTGCCATGACACTGAGATACTCTAGATTCTGTGAGCTGTTGGTTGACCACATTTAGGACAAACTTTTTGTATGTGTGTGTGTGTATCTGTCTCTATATATAATTATGTTACCTGTAGCTGACAAATCCTTTCGTCAGCATACCTTTCAGTGAGCTGATTGATCATTTCTTTGCAGCACACATTATTGTTGAATAGATCACAAATGTAAACATATGATTTACATTTACAATCCATATAGCAGCATTGTACACCAGCAAACAACATTGTAATGTATATCTTTTGCAGAGCTTTATACTCTACACCCTTGATTGGGGGGGGCACTAACTCTACACCCCCTAACTTATACTTACTCCCTTTATATACTTATTATTCCACAGTTATAAAACCATGCCCAGAGTGAAAGACCTACATTTTTGCATTGGCTTCCACTATGTAAGTCAGCTATAACATAAACTGATAAACGCTTCACTTGACAAATTGTGAAACAAAATTTGTGCCTAACAAAGTCTATGTATTAGTCCTCTCAAGGTAAACAGGTTCCATGTTTCCTTTTCTAGCAGCTGTATGAAAGCTCTCCCTTTCCAAAGCCACTGCTCTTAGCTGCTCTTCCCTTCTCCAAGGATGATAACTCTTAACTTAATGACATCAGACTCCTCTGGTTCTTCTTTGATGTCTAACATGGGCTAAAAAGCCTCTTCTTTTAATTCACTTTTGCTAATACTGGGGTTTAATTGTCAGCTATACTTTAGTTTGTTTTCCCTTAAATGAGCATCTTTCATATACTTTATTGGTAATTTATATGCTTTATTTGTAAAAAAAAATCATGGTATATTACATTTGAACCCCACAGCTTGAAATAATCAATTTCAGGCTCTAGGGATTTTCTGTATGTCCTGGGCAGACCATTCACATTGTGATGGTTGACAGCAAGTCTGTGTTATACTTTAAATTTAAAGGGCTGTAATGAAATGTCCAGGCAATCTATTAATAACTAAGCACTTGTGTTCGTAGCAAAATATTTGGACTCTGTCCTGGCCAACTTCTTTCTTAAGTAATAAATAGGATTAGGATTCTTCATTACCGAAGTACCCTCTGGAACAATATTGCTCTCACATCGGGCATATCTATGTATATTATGAAACATCTGTTAAACTTGAGAGGTACCAGCATGGGCACAGAGCAGAACAAGTTTTTCAGTTGCTAAAGTGCAGTTTCTACCATTACAGTCTGCTCAGCATCTAAAAGTCACCTTACTCCTAATTAGATTGTTGAGAAGGCATGCATTTGTGGCAAAGTGTGGTACAGATTTGTACAATATTTGGCCAAGTCCAAAAAGCCACTAACTTCCTTTTTGATGTGCACAAATTACCATACTTGAGTGACTCAACTTTCTAATTCTAGGGTTCAGTAATACTCTATCATGTAGTTCAGACACCTTATCTTACTTTTAAGAGTATTTGTCATGAGCCTTGCCTATTTTAGGGAATTTAATATCACCTGTACACTGGGCAGATTGAATACCAGTCATCAATGTACAATGCCAGTGCTTAAATATGCAGCAGCATAGGGGTTTTAAGGTTTAAAGCCCTGTCCATTAACCATTAGAAAGTGGGTGGACAACCAGGAAGGCCAAAGGGGAGGACTTTGTATTAGAATAGGCCATCAGGGTAGAAAAGGCAGTTTTCTTATTAGCTTCCTTAAGACAATTTGTCGGTAGCCTTTTGTTAAATCCAGGGTGGTTAGAAACTTAGCCTTCCCTAGCTGTTGAATGCATTTGCCTGTAGTAGACACAGGATAACTACCATACTGTTTAATATTCTAAAGTCAGTGTAGAATGTAATGACTCTGGTTTGGGAACTTAAACTTTAGGGCTATTCCATTCACTGGTCAGTTCTTCAATGACCTCCTAACTGAAGCATCTTTTTTACCTTCCCTTGAACTGCTCTTCTATATGGTTTGTGGGTCCTGTAGGACTCCAGATTAACCTTCTCCCCTGGGTTGGTTTCAGTATGATATTTCATTAAGTTAGTCTTGCTAGGTAGTTCTGAGAATACTTCTTTGTTCTGTAAGAGAAACTTTTGTATTTCCTGGTTTTTGGGTTTTGACAAAGTACCATCTACTATCACTTTAGCTTTGGACAATAACCTTCTCTCTTTGTCAGCTTCACTGGTATCTGCTGCCAAACTTACCACAGATCTCTCTCCAGAGCTTGAATATATTAATGTAGTATATTGGTTTAGTATATCACACTCCTATCAGTCTAACTTTATAATTTGCATTGCTTAGCTGCTTTATGACTCAAAGGATCCCTGCCACTTGGCAAAAAGTTTACTGTTTGCAGAGGGGACTAATAGTAGGACTTGGCCCTTGGCTTGAAACTCTGTATTTCTAGAGTAATTGTTATAAACCCTCTTCTGGCTGGGTTGTACCCTATCCACATGTTCTCAAAATATGAGCATCACTATCTTTACTCTACCTTGTGTACTAGTGTAATGCCCCAACATACCTTAAAAAGGCTTGTTTCTTCTTCCCATCTCACCTTGATGATGTCTAATAACTCCCTGGTGGGCCTGCCATATGGACACTCAGAAAGGCTATGCCCAGTTAATGCCTGCAGTGCCTCTGAGATAGCAAATGGGAGATGATCCCTTTTCTTTGCATCTTCCTTATTGACCTTTAGTAACATGGAGTATTAAGTTCTATTGAAAGTGATAATAAGGTATCAGTATGTGGTGATACAGTGAGGTCATGAGCTTTTTTCACTTTAAAATACTTGCACAGGCAGTGCATTACTTTTAATATAATGAAATTCACTGAGCAGTACATATTTCTTTCTGCATCTTCCTAAATGGTAGAACCAGTTTCCTGGCTATAACTTTGGCATTTGCATTCTTAAATGCTGTTGCTTTTAGGCATTTACTGATATAGTTTAGGATCACTAAAACATATTGGAATTCAATACTGAACTTAACTAGTGACTCGATATCTATCACGATCTGTTCAAAAGGAATGTGTATTGAATGCATGGGAACTAGACGATAGCGTTTGTGGCCATTTTCTGACACTCATTGCATCCAGCACACATTTTTTGATCTTACGTGTTATGCCTGGCCAATAGAACCTGGCTAAAGCTCTTGTCTTCATTTTGCCCACACATGTGTCCCTAAGGGACATGGATGTACACCAGTCTCACCATCAGGATTTTAAAGAATCAGGGTACTAATAGCTGCAGTACCACTAGCTCCTTCTCTTTACTAGTCCTACATAATAAGTCATTTTTTTTAAATTAAAATTGGGATAGAAAGTAAAGATGCCTGTGGGTGGCTCCTGTCCTACTACAATGGATACATTCACTTTGGCTCTACTTAGCATCATTTTCCCACTCACTTTTGTAAAATTTAGTGAGCTTACCTGAAGCTGGGTGGCCATTGTGGTGCAGCTGTTAGCATTGACACCTCACAGCAAGAGGTTCTCTGGTTCGATCCTCGGCTGGGGTGCCTTCTGTGTGGAGTCTGCATGTCCTCCCTGTGGTCGTGTGGGTTTCCTCCGGGTACTCCGGTTTCTTCCCACATCCCAAAGACATGCTGTAGGTGGATTGGACACTCTAAATTGGCCCTAGGTGTGAATGTGTGCGTGTGCCTTCTGTGGAAGATTGGGCACCGGGCTGGCAACTCAACACCGTAAAACTCCACTGCCAATCATGAGCTGACAGGTGATCCGCTGTGGCGACCCCTAACCGGGAAAAGCCGAAAGAAGAAGAAGAAGTGAGCGTTCCTGAAGCTCATCAGAATCAAGCATTTTTCTTAGTCTTCTCTTGTGAAGTACACGGCACTGCCACTTATCCAGCTAGTGCAGGTACAGAGCTATCACTGTCCACTCTTGAACTAGAAAAGGCAGTTTGTATCTATACACACTGTGACTACATGTTGTTCCCTTCTCTTTAGAGATCTCATAGGTTTTCTTGCTTTAGATTTCATGTCTGGCACCTTTGTTTTCTCTTTAGAGCTTTCATACCCTGGTTTCTCAATGTCTGATGCCTCTTTCCTGCCTTTTTCTAGCCTCTGTGTTTTTTTCTTATTAAATCTCATGATGGAGGGTCCCTCTGCACTAGATGAACATCCAGTGGATATCTCCTTCTCCACCATCTCATTTATTAGCTCTCTCATTCTTATGGTCCTGTACTGCTGATTTAATACCACTCCTGTCTGTAGTTCCCTTTTTGTTTATGAAGGGGCTGTTGAATTTTCTTCTTTCTGTATGTTGTCACTCACATGTTCCCTTAGGGCTTTCTAGCAGTAACTCCGGGCCACATCTCTATACCAGCTTGTTGATATTTACATCTGAGTGTAGCTGTTTTTCATCTTTTTAGAAGTACGCCAAGAGAGGGCTGTGGGCTGATTTTCCTGACATTTCACCCCTTAAGTTAGGCACGTGGTTTATCAAAAGCACTCCCTCTGTCTGACTTTTTCCACAGTTTTTTTTTATTAGGATAAGTCTCCCAATTCTCATGACACAGACATTGCACCACTGCATCAAGTTGTAGCACCATCCCAAACTTAGTTTAAACCTCTGCGTCAGCAATCAAGTATCTTTTCTGCCCCTTAAGTATACACTACTTCCACAAACTTTTTTGTCAAGGTATTCTGCTTGTAAATGTTATTTAATCAACTTGGCAGTTGCACAATATAAAATGTTTCAACTGTTCAAGCAGAGGTCTTACCTCTTTTCACAGGTTTTATATAATTTTCATACTTTTAAACAGACATTCTTATTAGAGTTTACATCATTATTACAGAGTTTAGCAATGTAACCCCTTTTCTCACATTTAAAACAAAGTATGTGTAAATATGTGTAACTATCCCTTTTGGTTTGTTAACCCTTTTTTCTGTCACTCTAGGTGATTCAGCTGTATATAAACTTTCATAGCACAGCATTCTTTCTACTAAGGTAACATAACTGTCAGAAGGTTTTGGGTGTGATTGATCCAAAAACATTTTTTAATTACAATAGCTGACTGAACCAATCAATAATTAATATATCAATTATTGTTCTTTTGCTGTTATGCCTGTCTGGATATAACCACAATGACACTATATGCTTTAATTCAGAAAACTGTCACGTTATTGATCTGCTTTTAGAAAAGGTCTGCTTTGCTCATAGAATTTTCAAGTCTGTGACTCCAAACTGAGCAAACGTAATCCTTGCAGTCCATTTCTTTTATGTCCATAAAAGCTCAGACTTGATTCTCCTGTCAGCTGTGCAGAAAGTAACTGGAGACCATTCAAGCCATTCTCAACCCCCCCCCCAACAGCTGGCAGTCCCCATTGAAAGCAGTTAGGTAAGTCTGTAAGTCCTATTTCCGGGTCAGTGGCTTTAACTGTGGCATGGCTGTTGACATCATGATGGATTTTCTGAGTATTACCATTCCATTGGCAGAGGCAGCAATTTGGAGCTACCACATCTGCTATACAGGAGTTGGCACAGATTTCCAAAACAGCTGCACTGTCTCAGGCACACAGGACAAGCCTCCATGGCAGGTATACTCTCCCGGGAACACAGGAGAAGGATTTAAAAAAAAAAACAGCACAAGTTTCTGAACATAGTTCAGCACCAGCTCTGGAAGCAGAAATACTCACCTAGGAATGTAGCAGAAACTTTTGTAAAGGCAACAAGCACACTTAATTTGACAAACTGTGGTGTGCTTCAGTGCAGCAATTTATACTGCAAAAGTTTCTATTTCAATACCACAGACCATGTATAATTATTTGAAAGGGGAATGTTGTTTACTTGACAGTGACAGATTAAACCAAGCCTTCCGGGAATAAAATGGCAAGTGCATTTCTGCAACAACTACTAGTGTGGAAATTCAGTGCAGATGACACATATAAAATTATTTTATTCAGGAAATAAAGCTTAAAGGATGGTTTTCCCAAAATGAAAATTTTAACATTTGTGGTATAAATAAAAAAGTCAGTTACACTACAATATTACAAACTCAGGTGCTGAAGATAAAATAAAAATTCAGTCTCTGTTCTGGTCCTCTCCGGGTACACAAGTTCCAAGGATTCTCTGTCTTGCAATTGTTCATAAGAAGACTGCATTTTTCCAGAAATGTTGAGCAGGGTCTTAACTTCCCTTCTCCAGGTGTAATAACTCTGTCTGTTAATGACTCCAACCTCTTCTGACTCTTCTCTGACATCTAAGAATGGCTATACACAGTCTCTTCTTTTATACACCTTTGCTGATGCCTAGGTTTAATTGTCAAGCATACTTTAGCTTTTATTAAAAGAACATCTTTCATATGAGGAGCAATATATGCAAATGACATTTATACACTAGGCCAGATGGCTTAGTGGTTAAGGTCTTCCCCTCCCATGCACAAGGTACAAGGTTTGATCCTGACCTCCAACCAATGCCTGTTTGGACTTTGCATGTTATCCCTGTGTCTCCGAAAAACATGCTGAGTGTTTCCATGGAGCTGTGGGTAGCAGCACAGACTCTACATGGTGCCCTATAGGGAGAAGAGTTGTATAGACCAACCGCTTTGGCCCTCTACTGTGGTGCAAGTATCCTCAAGATAGGAGAACACGGATCACAGACTGTGTGCCATTGTGGGCTAGCCACTTGATGGTGTAAAATATGACTCTAGGTGATTCGGTCATAAGCATGGGTAGTTACCAGTAATAAGTGGGTTGAGGACCTGACCTACTCTGACCCATGCCAGGGACCCATGCTAACGATGGGAGGGGGTATATGTGCCCTTATTGGCCAGTGTGTGCTTGCCATAAAGCCCGACAGCCCTGGGTCCATAAGCTACTGGCTGGCCGGTGTCTAGTTGCCCAGCCTGGGTTACCTGGGATAGCTCTATTGAGTGAAAGCTGGATGTAAAACCAACCAACCTGCCAAACATGAACTGAGAATTGCTACGCTTAATGTAGGTTCACTGACAGGACGCAGCTTGGAAGTGGATGACATGATGATACAGAGGAGGCTGGACATCCTATGTATCCAGGAGATCAGATGGAAGGGCAGTGCAGCAAAGCCACTTGGCTTGGGATCCAGAGTCTACTACTCAGGTGGAGGGCAGGCTAGAAATGGTGTAGGAATTGTGGTGAGAGAGAGGCTTTGAAAGGCAGTAAGGGATATCATCCGAATTAATGGCAGACTCATAGCAGTCAGACTCCAGTGTAGTGATAGGGCAGTATTCATGATCTCAGCCTATGCCCACAACAGGGTTGTGATAGTGAGGAAAAGAGTGCATACAGACATTGCAGGACCTACTAGATAAAGCAGGACAACATGAATTGGTGTTGATAATGGGTGACTTGAATGCGCATAATGGGACAGACAGAACAGGAAATGAGGACTGTCTGGGTCCACATGGGTGGGGCAGCAGGAATAAAGGAGGAGAAGCCATTCTAGACTTCTGTATGGAAAATGGCTTGATAGTAGCCAACACATGGTTCAGAGAGAGAGACAGTCACAAGATCACATACAAGAGTAGTCAACATGCAACTCAGGTAGACTTCTTCCTAGTAAGGAAAAGGCACTGGGGCAGAATCCATAATTGCAAAGTCATCCCCAGTGAAACAGTCGGCCCATAGCATAAACCATTAGTTGCTACAATCGGCTGCAAGTAGTGGTCAGAGAAGGCTCTAAGATCAACAGAGACCAGGCTGAAGACCTGGAAGTTGACTGGAGAGAAAGTACAATTCAAGGAATTACTCAGGGCTCTAGCACCCCAAGAAGAGGAGGGAATAGGTGGAGTTGAAGAAGAATGGCAGCGCCTAAAAACAGCATGTGTTAGGACTACAGAAAAGATATGTGGCCGAAAATAAGGTCCATAAGGAAAGCTGGTGGTGGAATGCAGAAGTCCAGGAAGTCATCAAAAGAAAAAAGGAGTGCAGGAAGAAGTGGGAGACAGAAAAGACTGACCAGGCTAGGAAGGACTACTGGTTGGCTAAAAAAGAAACTAAGAAAGAAGTTGCAATAGCAAAGAATAGGGCATCCAGGGTTGCCAGAAAAAAAAAAGTCTTCCACGTCTTTAAACAGAAGTAGCTCTGCTTTGCGATGTTTTCATTGGCCCGTATACCGGTATATGGGCCAATCAAAAATCGCTAAACACGGAGCTACTTCTGTTTAATGCGGAACTGCAATGTTCCGCATTAAACAGAAGTAGCTCTGTTTTGATGTTTGATTGGCCCGTATATACGGCAATCAAAAATCGCTAAACACGGAGCTTC
>NC_056741.1:1041254292-1041266792 GCF_019279795.1 Protopterus annectens
GTTTGTTTGTGAATTGCTTATCCAGTCTCTCTTCCCAATCCTTTATAACCTCCGCTGATTGATTCTTATAGTTATCATCCAATATTTTATATGCTCTACTAATTATTCATTTTTTAATGGCAGATTTTGTTCTAGATTCTATTAAAACTCTACCAGTGCTGGTCTTTCATTTAGGACCCCCCCTATTTCTTTCTCTTTGCCTATACTTTGATATCAGTCCCTGATAGGGAAGGCAATCTGTAACCTGCTGTCCAAATAAATTCTTGGCATCTTCCCATTCCATTACCTTTCCCTCTCTAGTTATTTGCTCCCAATACCTTGGTTCCTTTGCTAGTTTTCTCCAATAATTTCTAGCCCCTCTTGCCTACTGCCTTACATGTTTTATTTTACCTTTAATTTACTGATCCTGTGACCACTGCACCCAAAGGTTATCCTTCATTGCTGCATGGTATACCCCCTAATTGCTACCTTCTATGCAGTAGGTGAGTACACCTCCAGTCTTTCAGGAAACAATAGCGCTTTGCTGTAATCAGCATGTTGAGTACATCTCCAGTCTTACAGGAGACAGTAGCTTGTTACTGTAATCAACATGTTGATATCTTTGTTACGTTTTCATGTTGGAATTAGCAGGGTATGGCAGAGTTCCATACACAGCTCCAGGATATGCACTACAGTCTAATCCTGGGTTCATCTGGTAGTGCAACAGTGAGATTATTGATTTACAATACAAATGGCTGTTCAGTGGTTAACCATCTTCCTAATAATGAAAGCCACTCTTTGGCACATGACTATTCCATCCCAGAATATCTCAATGACTAAGGTTTGTTCCTAAATTCGGGTCACAGCTGGAATAGAAAGACACCATGGATGTGTGCCATTTAGCCAGCACTTCTCTGGATCTACAGCTATCTGAAGTGTCAGTACTACCACCCATGGCAGTAGTATCATGAGACCATCCCTCTATTGTATAAGTACCACTCATTCCTTACCTCACTGACTGTAGGGGACAGTAACCACCTGAGCAGTCACTTCAGCTAAACTGTGTGAAAATTAGGGTGAGAAGAAAACTTGACACTGCTGACTCCATTTAAGTATTTTAAGAAGGAATGGGATGCCTTTCTCATTATTATCACAAGGTTTGGGGTGTGAAAGACAGACAAATGCAATGGCAAAAGTTCTATGCACTGTGGAGTATAAGGGAACTCACATATTGCAAAGTGTGAGATAATCATTAAAAATCTTTCTGCAGTGCCAACATTTACATTATATAATAGGTGTCATATGAATATTAAGTAGGTATATTTTAAATTTAACTGTGTTGAGCTGGCTACTGAAACGTCTCCATTAAAATCATGTTATGATAGAGTAGACAGACTAATTTGAGAAGGCATATACAACAAAAAAGGTAAACATGAAAATCTGATAGTTTCATGGGAATGTATCCATGATTTTTTGCAGCATGGGGACTTTATTATTTAATTGGTTGTTTCAGTTTGGTAGCTCATAGTTTCCTTATTATAAATTAAGTTCCTAAAGTAATTGTGTTGTCCCAAAATGTTTAGTGCTTGCAGTATATAAGGTACATATTACAATAACTGTAAATTTATATCAGCTCTGCTCTATAAATTTATCTGTTCTACAAAAATTCTAGAATATCCAAACCAAATGGTAAAAAAGTCACAATGGCAAACCATTTAGTAAAAGCTGCAAGAAAATGCTAGCCATACCTTAAACCTTCTGTAATCCAGGCTCATGGGATATATGCAAAGTACCCCTTAAGGACATACTGTATTTCAACTAATTTTTTTCTGAATGTCTATAACTTTCTACTTTTTATTTAAGTACTTAGTTTGGACACTACAATGAAATCCTTTCAGTGGTGGACATGCATGTTTCAGCCTTTTTCAGGGGCGGCTCGTGCTATAGGACTGCAGCCCCCCCCTACCCATAGAAAAGAAAGAAGAAAATCTCCCCACCTGTAGAAAAGAAAGACAAAACTTAAAAAAAAAAATTGCGAGTACCAGAACTCCATGCATGGTATTCACAGAACTGTAGACTGCTGTGTTAGGCAGCCTGGATACAGGAGAAAGGCATCTCTGCCCTGCAGCCCCAGAGGTCTGTGTGGTGATGACTACACAGAAGAGAAGGAAACCGGACTGTGTCATCTGCAGGCTGGAGCCTCCAGCCTATTCTTGCAGAGCCAGAAACCAGCCGTTAGCTTGCACAGGCTGAGACGAGGAGCTTGCTTTCACAGGGAACAACTGAATTATTAGTGTGGAACAGAAGACTGCCTTCAGGGGGAATGACTGGATTAAGGAGAGCAGGTAGTGTGATTGCCATCAAGGGGAACAACTGGATTACAGAGATCAGATAGTGTGTGTGTGTTTGTGTGTGTTTGTGTGTGTGTGTGTGTGTGTGTGTGTGTGTGTGTGTGTGTGTGTAGTGCCCCAGTTGCTATATGGTGGTGGGTAGAGAATACTCAGGCTTGAACCCTGTAGCTTGGGTGCAGGTGACAAGGGCCTGAATTCCCTACCCACCACCATTTGTAAAATAAATTTGCAGATGTTTGCCTCATATTCGTTCTGTTCCTCATAAAATCTGTGGTTTCTGTGTGTTTGTTTTTCCTTGCAAAGTCAGTAGTGCTGTGGTTCTCTGGTTTGATTCTTGGCTGGGTGCCTTTTGTGTGGAGTCTGCATGCCCTCCCATCTTACAAAGAACATGTGTGTGGAGTGTTTCTCCCTGCTCTGCTGAAAATTGGCTTTTGTTCCAAGTCAGACTTTCCTGGTTAACAAATGTTAAATAAAAATAACAGGAATTTGAATTTCAGACTTCATATTCTTCAGAAAATACATGCTAACACAAAACCTTTTATTCTAGCAATTTTCTAAGTTTATAACATGGATATTTGAAATTTGTCCATATTTTTGGGACTGTATTCCCCAATTATTGGCTTTGTTCAGGTGTTTTGTGCTAAGAGGTTGACAGCTATGGTGAGAACTGAATTCACTAAATGGTAGCCATTTAAATTTCAGTCTTCCTCTGTTTCACAAAACAGATGATTTAGCATAGTGATATGTTGCTCTGACTATTTTGCACAGGGTCCCCTGGGTTCAAGGCTTGGCAGTGAAATGTACGGTGGTAACATAGCATTTTATTCTAGCAACTTTCCAACATTATACAAGCAATGTTTAAAATGTGTCCTGGTTTTTGGGCTTTTGTCCCCCCCCCCATAAATGTTGGCTTTTTCCAGATTTCTTGTGATGGAGATACAGCTGAGTGTTGAATAGATTTTACAAGGAGCTGAGAGCTGCAGGGGAACAAAAGTTTAGTGCTGCTTATGGGGAGTCTGCTTGCATTGTTAATAGCACAACAGGTAGTGTACTTGCTTTTGATGCAGAAGGCTGTGGGTTCTACTCCCACAGTAGGTAGATACATTGCTGATACTGTACTGTGTTGTAAAGGGGGTGGATGCTGCAGTCCTTTTTGGCAAAGATACCTAGTAACTATGAACCTGTTATCAGTTTGCCATCCATTCCCTATTGCGATATTACTAGCTTATCATTTTTTAATGCAACATAGGCAATTTATTCCTCAAGGGCAACAGGCACTTTATTTGTAGATGAAACAATGACATATAACGTTGTTTGCTAGCAGCAACCTCTTCATTAGTTACAGATTTCTTTAATGTGGAATTATTTAGATGACTTTTACTTCTTCAGAGATTGTGCATATTTACTGATACTGGTGGACTGTAGAAGTTTGAGTCGACTTTTCTTATGATGGAAATGTTCTGAATTCTGTAGTTTTGTCATTAATGGTGCATGCATTTTGTTTCATTGTTTACTGGAAAAATGTTCAAAACAATACATTTAAAATGCCCTCTAACAACTGTACTGTATTGTACAAGGAATATAATTTAATAAATCAGGAAGGTGTATCAAAGAGCATGTGTATGTTTCGTGTTCAAGGGGCCTGTGATTTGAAAACAGCCCAAAGTTAATCTTTATCTGCCACTGGCAAAATGTATTTTCTTTGATTGTGGGTTTCAATGCTGTTTCAATGAATGTGAGTTTCAAGGGCAGAGAAGTTTTAATGCTAAGTCTATTTTCATTGTGAGACTGCATTGCTTTGTTTAGCAGATATCTATTAGTTTGTGCTGTGAAATGCAAAATAAAACTTTCAAATTAAATCCAAATCATTGCAGAAGTAAAGCAGTATGCACATTACAATGTTTATGGTAAATGGGGCGAAATAACCAAGGAATGGGACATTTGAATGGCTGCAGGGGGTAGTCTCTGTTCGACCATGATTTTGTGAGGGGGGGGAAGGGCAGCAAACTCAAAGATGGCCCCAGCTGAACTATACCTCTTAACTGTCCGGATTTTTGCAGAATTAATAGATTTTTGTTTCTTATTTCTGGTTTGTTCCTCATAGAATTTGTGGTTTTCTGGCAAATCATTTAGGAATGAAGTCACTAAATAATGTCAGACATTGAGTTTCAGACATCATAACCTTCAGAAAAATGCATGCTAAGGCAAGACCTGTTATTCTAGTAACTGTCTTAAGTTTATATAAGAGCAATTTTTAGTACTGTTTGTATGTTCCCCCAATATATTTGGCCTTGTCCAGACTTTCTGCATTAAGAGGTTGAGAGGTACGTGCAAATAGATCGTTTTATAGAATTAGGAATATCCAAACCTCTCAACTGTCCCCAATTGTGGTGCAAAATGTTGCTCTCCCCCTAATAATCTCTCTGCAAAATGGCAATTTTGGAAGAAAACATGGATGGTTTGCAGTTATAAATAGCTGTAATGATCAGAGTTATAGATTACTTTTATTTCAGAAATGCATGTAGATGCTCTTATTTTGTCAGCTGCTCAAGTTAACAGTACTAATAGTAAAAAGGTGTCCCTTCCTTGACAGGTTCCCAGCTGTATTGTGTGGCAATTTTATATTTTTGCATCAGATTTTTGGTCTGTTTTTCATAACATTGTGGTTTTCTGGCAAATTTGTGGCAAATCATTAAAGATTGACGTTAGAAAATAATGGCAGACATTTGAGTTTCAGATTTCATACCCTTCAGAAAATTTATACTAATGCAAGACCTACTACTTTCTACGTTTATGAGAGCAATATTTAAAAATTGTCTTTATTTTTGGGCCTGTGTCCCACTTCTATGTATGGCTTTGTCCAGATTTCTTGCTCTGAGGTTATGAGGTATGAGTGTGAGAGCCATCACTGTCAGCCAGAGACATTTCAAACTGTGACCTACTTGTTGCACCCCACTCCCCATTGTAGTGGCTCTGGATGTGTCCAAGCAAGGCAAGGAGCAGTTATGCACTGTAAGTATGCAGAGTATTCCCCCATCCAAGGTAGATCACAAGTACGACCGTGGCTTGTCATCTATCCTTGATTTTGCAGAATATTCTGGTTTTCTGTCCTATTTTTATACTGTTGGTTTATGCTCTTTATTATTCAGAAAATGCATGCTGTCACAGTGCCCTGTTGCTCTGTGTTTAAGTAGCAATGCTTTAATGACCATCAGGTAAGCTTGTTGGAGATTGTAAGATGCAAGTAAGCTTTAATAAGCATACTGTTAAAGAATTACCAATGTTGAAAGCCTTTTTGTTGTTGCCATGCAGAGAATATTTACATAACTAGATAACGTGTAAGCCTTAGGTATTGAAATACATATGACAGTATTTGTAATAAAGGACAAGATTACAGTATTTTCAGAAGCTCATTACATTTGTTAGAGACTTGCAGTCATCTTTGCAGGCTTTACCTGTAAACTAAACAGAATGCCAATCTATCATGTGTGGTCCATAACTTGTGCAATAATCCTTTAAGCAGTTTATCTTGAGCTTGTTTCTTGTTTGCTGTTCATTTTTTACATTGATTATGTCTTCCCCATGAAACAAGTAGATAGTTGTTGTCAGGCAGCAGGTCTTTTTTGGATAAGAAACATTTTTACAAGTGGGGGTATCACAGAGATTGCTACTTTCAACATGTTACTTGGTAATTTTATAAAGCTGTTCATTTTTTACATTGATCATGTCTTCCCCATGAAACAAGTAGATAGTTGTTGTCAGGCAGCAGGTCTTTTTTGGATAAGAAACATTTTTACAAGTGGGGGTATCACAGAGATTGCTACTTTCAGCATGTTACTTGGTAATTTTATAATACTACTACTACTACTGTCTTTCGGCTTTTCCCGGTTTAATGCTGAATATAAATTATAATTAGAACTGCAGTGCAAGTAGAAGTGGTTTGAGTTGAGTGCTGCTTGTTTTTGTTTATACTTGATTTTGACTGGCATTCCAGTAATGTATTTAAAAAGTAATTTATTTTTTCATGCATCACAACCTTTGTGTTTCCATCTGGATATTAAGTAAGTTGTCATGTAGCCAATGCATTGAAATATTTTTTTCTTCTACACTTCATTTTATCTTGATTGGACTTTCGTAATGATGGTTTGGCACCCAGGGCAGTGTATTTAATTAAAGTTCCAGCTGCTGTGGTTTTGAGCATAGACCCGCCCCATTCTAGTTGGCCACACCCCATTCCCATTGGCCCCACCCATTCAGCTGTCTCCTGCAGCCCTCCTTTAATTTGAAGTCACCAGCTGCCACTGGCCTTTTTAATGACCTCATCAACAAAGAGTAAGTGGTAAGCTATGCTTTAAAACAGAGCTTAAAAAACAAGCCTAATTTCCTTAAACATTAAGGTACCTGCAAAATATCACAACTAACATCAAAACCAAAGAGTAAAAAGGTCACACAGACAAACCATTTAGTAAAAACTGAAGAAAAAAAAACAACCAAGCTAGAGTTTTCACTGTGTGATACCTTAAACCTTCTGTAATGGAGGCCTATGAGATATATGCAAATGACTCCTTAAGGTATCACACAGAAAACTGTATCTTAGTTGGGTTTTTCTTGAAATCCTATGTTTTATATTATATAATAGCTGTTGTTTCTGCTGCAACAACAGCTCACACACACACACACACACACACACACACACACACATGCAAGCATGCACACACACACACACACACACACACACACACACACACACACACACACACACACGCGCGCGCGCACATTTAGCAAAAGCTAACTTTTTTCAAGTTTTCATTCATTTTGGTTAGCAGAGATCTTTGATCATGGCACCTGATGAAGTTCAGTAATAAAACAGATGAAAGCACTAAGAAATACTTTACATGAGAGTTATTTGTGGTCATTTTTGTGCTCTATAATCCACTGGCATTGCTTTGCAGTGTTTTTAGTCACTTTTTAGGCAATGTTAAACAAAATCCACTCAGGATGAACTCAAGGTTATGCTGCTTAATGCTAGGAGCAAAAAAAGGAAACTGCACTCCCTGGAAGCCATCTCACTCTGGAAGATGCTGATGTCTGTGCAGTCACTGAGACACAGTTCAAGGCTGTGGAGATAACCCCAGGTGTGCAAGGCTACAATGCCTTCCACATGTTCAGACAACAAAATGAGAACAAGCGTGAAAGAACCAAAGGTGGAGGGCTATCCATTTTCATTAAAGCTAAGTACACCTTGAGCCTGGTTAAACAGTATGACTTTCTTGAGCTACTCCAGGCCCAATTAACTAGAGGCAAAATACCCTAATGCATCATTGTTAGCTATAGGTCCCCCACCATGAGCCAAGAAAAACATGCTGCCTACCTGGACCTGCTGGAGCCACTCACAATAAACCAAACACCTTGGTCATGGGAAATCTCAACTATCCTTCCATTGGTTGGATGACATACATGAGCACATATATAATCACCCAGAGGTTTCTGGACTTTGCCAATACTAATGTTCTGGAATAGAAAGTCTGCACCTCCACAAAAAGTTCAAATATCTTAGACTTAGTACTTATGAATATGGGGGGGATCACTTCACCTCCCCATATCTGGTGCCCTCAATGGTAAGGTCAGCCCATAAATCAGTTGCATTTGAAGTAACTATTGGACATGACATCCCCCAGGAGCAATAAAACTAAAAAAATATTCCAAAGCTAATTACAGCCTACTAAGTGATAGTGTAAAAAGTTTCAAACCCCCTAAAACAATTGTACAATGACTCCTATGCAGTTGACAACGACTCCTATGCAGACGTGTACACAAATGCCCTGTGTAAACACCTAAACTACTGTATAGACTCTCCTGTACCTGACTGGATCGAAACCAGGTCCTGCTGAAGAAACAGGCCACCCTGGTGGACCTCATGTATAAATAGGTTATATAGCAACAGAAATAAACTGATGTCTAAGAGCAAGAGGGAACTGACTCAGCATTGAAACAATTCCCTTCACAACTTGAACAAGCAAATCAGATATCTTGCAAAGTACTCTAAAACTACTTATGAAGCTAACATAGCATCCCTAAGGATAAGCATAAAGCATATGTTACCTATGTCAGAAATCAAAAACGGAATGCCCAGCTATGTGCCATACTACTAGTGGATAGTACCACTCATACTGTACTTGACAAAAGTGCCAACCTGTTAGCTAACTTCACCCTCCTCTCCCCACCAGCCATACCCCAAAGCATTCCTGACACTAGTCCCCTCCATAGCATCTCTAGAGAGCAGGTCACATCTGTGGTTTCCAAGGCCAAACATATGGCCTCAATGAGACCAGATAACATCCCAGGCTGCTCTCTTTAACTATAGTCTGAGAACTGGCTATGTTCCCATGGAGTGGAGAACAGTAACAGTAATCCCCTTGCACAAAGAGGGCCGATCAAATGACCCTGGGAACTATAGACACATAAGCCTGACCAGGCTCATCTGCAAGGCCATGGAAAGAATTGTCATGTACCTTGTCAACAACGACATAGGTAACCTTCAAACTCTTGATCCAACCCAGTTTGGCATTGTTAAGGGTAGATCATGCCTTTCAAATCTGGTAGACGTCTTTGAGAGTGTCACCAAAGCCCTGGATGAAGGTAAGACAGTGCATACTGCCTATCTTGATCTAGCCAAGGCTTTTGACACAATTCTCCACTCGGGTATCATTAAAAAACTCTGCCAGCTAGGGGTTAACCTTTACATCACTAGATGGGTAGCCAACTGACTCACTGACAGAACACACACTGTCAAAGTTAGGGATTCCACCTTTACCAGTAGACCAGTCACCAGTGGTGTACCACAAGGATCTGTACTGGGCCCGTTACTGTTTGGAATCTATTTTTCATAAGTCCAAACTAAATTAGATGGCTTGTGGCTTGCCAGGTTTGCTGATGACTGCAAATTGGCCGCAATCATCGGCTCCTCCAATGATGTTAACATATTACAGAAAGGGCTAACACAGACAAATGATTGTTGCCAAAGCCCATGGACTAAAACTAAATGCAAAAAAGTGCATTATTATCCTTTTTGGCAAAGAGGAATTCCCTGCTATTTACAGTATTGACAGCACCAACCCTAAGCTCAAACCCAGTGGTGCGGGACTTAGGAACTCAGGTTGATTGAAATCTAAACATCAGTTGGGCACCTCATAAGTAAGGGAATTGCATCCAAGTCTAAGGATGTTATAACACCACTGTACTCAACCCTAATTAGATGACTAACAGAGTACAATGCCCCCTTTTGCATGTACCTCACCAGACACCTTCAGCAGCTGTAGAGACCACAGAGGATTCTCACAAGGAAAATTTAGGACTTCTAAACCATGTCTTATGTGGATAGTTACTGAAAGCCCTGTCACTGTACTTTGTATCTTATAGGTTGCTGAGAGGTGACTTGTGCCTAGCCCACAGGGCAGTCTCTGACCCTACCCCTAATAGAAGTGCTACAAATCTGGAAGTCAAATGGGACTAGAGTCACTAACTCTAGAGATCATAAACTAGCCTGTGACATCAACAGAACATGCTGGAGAGACAGATATATCTCACAGAGATTGCCACTCTTTTGGAATAGTCTCCCAATTCCTGTAAAGCAGAGCTCCTCACTGACCATTTTCAAGTGCAACCTGGACAACTGCATGGGAGACTGCAAATTTATCCTGGGGGATGCACCCATGTCTGTCATGGACAGGGTAGTCGGCACTGACCTCAGACTTGCTCTGCTAATAATGCCCATCTAATCAAGGTAATTTAAGGTAACTTGGGTATAACATGGCTAGGATTGTAAGGGTAACTCAGGTATAACATGGCTAGGTTTGTAAGGGCTCTAGGAATGTTAGTTTAGTAACCTCCTATGAACCTTTTTCTAATATGTCATCTTTGTCATATAAAGAAACATTGTAGATATAAACATAAATATTTTGTTTATTTGATTTTATTTGGTAAAACTCCTAAAAAACTGGCATTCACTTTGATGTCCTGTGAATATATTTGTCATTACACTTACATGTGCATGCTTATAACATTCTCACACTCATATATGTACCCACATTGATATACTACTTGCCCAAACATGACTTCCCGCAGTCACCTGTATGTAATAAATATTGTGTATTATACTGATTAGTTTTCAAATATAACTTATTCGTGCTTGAATGAGACTAAGAGAAGTATCATTGCTTTCTTGCTCTAAAAGACTTATGTCAGCAAACTATAACGATGTTCAGTGTTCCGAGTTTAGCACTCATCTTTAATGACCACAAAGAGAGGAAGTCAAGTTACAGACAGCAACATGGAGGTTAGAGACAACTAATGTTGAGATTTAGAACTGCAACAATACATGTAGGTGGGTGAGTAAACGTATGTCTTTCACAGTGGAATGCAGTGAGATTGGGTCAAGGCCATACCACTGTTATCTGAAGGTCAGAGGTAAAGGAAGAAGCCTGCATGGAAAAATAGTATACATAACACCGAAGAAAGCAAATACCACTAGATACACTTTTAGAACAATTTATTGGGATGCTGCCTTCACCTGGTGAACTCGATCTTTACCACGTACTCATTCAGTGGCTCAAATGTGGCAAACAGTATTCTGCTGATAAAGTAACCATTTAAAATAATTCATATTATACTAGAAGGCTCCATGCAGAACAGAGCTCTGTGATATATTACTGAAATTCATGGAATATAGAAAGCTCTAGACAATTAAATAACTCTCTGCTACACTATCTTTCATTTCTTAATTACTTAGAAGACTAATTGTTCACCCCAGAACCATTAAAGCTTCTATCCATACCTACTACTTATACCGTAATTGTCCTAATTCACAGAATGCATGTAAATTACTATGTAAACCCCAATTTAACTCTTTCCTATTTTTATTACATCTGTAAACTTTTACACCTTTTTCAAAAAACGTTTTGTCTTTTCAACACCTTAGAGATGGCGGTCTTCTTTTATATCATTGTCAAATCGTTTATGTATTACATTGTACTTCATTTACAAATTTTGTATTTTGTAATTTTGTTATATATCCTTGTCTATGTATTTTGGAGATTTTTACATTTCTTGTATGTTGGAGCTTTTATCCCTGGGCTTTGCATGGACCAGTTCAGAATTCCTGGCAAATAGAAGCAAGCAAAGTAAATAATAGTACATTTAAAATTTAAACAGACATGCTTTTCCTCAAACACACATGCGTTTACACTCCCATGACCCCCCCTCCACACATATTACAGCAGTAGAATCATTTCTGAATCATTTTATTGAATAATGCTATTTTTTTAATACTGCACTTATGTTTCTGCTGTTAATCAGTAAGCTTTTATTCTTTATCTCTTGTCGGGTGCTATAATCTGCTTCCTCAAGTCACTACTTTGTAATGTTGTATCCAGCGCTAAAAGTCTAAAAGATGATGTGCCCAACGTATTACACAAAAATTGATTCATTTTTTTATTCATGATAAAAGCTTTAGCTACTCTTCTAGCCTTATTATTGAGTATGCTATTTATTTCTCCTTTATAATACAGAATGCAGTAACCTCATGTAACATGCGCAGTTCTTTCAATATCATAGCTAGACAAAGAAAGTGCCCATTGTTTCTATCAATTTATATATATCAAATCTGTACTTCTGATACATTCATATGTAATGTAGTGGGCATACTCTCATCATCTTCTTTCGGCTCTTCCCATTAGGGGTTGCCACATAGGATCATCTGTTTCCATTTCTTCCTGTCCTCTGCATCTTGCTCTGTCACACCAACCACCTGCATGTCCTCTCTCACTACATCCACAAACCTTATCTTAGGCCTTCCTCTTTTCCTGTTACCTGGCAGCTTCATCCTTAGCATCTTTTTCCCAATATGCTCAGCATCCCTCCTCAGCACATGTCCAAACCAACGTAATCTTGCCTCTCTGGCTTTGTCTCCAAACCTTCCAACCAGGGTTGACCCTCTAATATACTTATTCCTAATCCTGTCCACCCTTGTCACACCCAGTGCAAATCTTAACATCTTTAACTCTGCCAAATCCAGCTCAAACTCCTGCCTTTTTGTCAATGCCACTGTCTCCAACCCATATAACATAGCTGGTCTCACTACCCTCTTGTAGACCTTCCCTTTCACTCTTACTG